>NW_028270149.1:20580927-20732802 GCF_037043375.1 Chiloscyllium plagiosum
CCACACTGTAGGGAATTTAAACTTCTGTATATGAATTATAATGGACAGAGTAACTGTAGATCAATAGTTACCTTGAGGTACCAATATCAGTAAAAAGGAGATCCTTTATCTCTGTGTCCATGGATGGGTTGGGATTGAGTGAGGATAATTGAGTAATAGGGTTGAAAATGTATCAGCCATGATCGAATGACAAAGCAGACTCAATGGGCCAAATGGTTTTATTCTGCACCTATATCTTATAGTTTTACGGGAGGAGAGGTAGCAGGGGGTTCATAGCTGTTAAATGTGGCTGCTGTTGATAAGGATAACCAATATTCAAAGTGATTCTGATTTATCCAAGTGATCCCTTGCTGAGGTTATGTAAGGAAACTGGGAGAACCATGGGAGAAATTCAGTATCACTTACTGTTTTCAGGAACTAGTTAGGTAATATGTAATTTTCATGGCTGTGTATTATTTCTATGTAATGCCAATGCTAAAATGTTTGCAGATTGGAAACACGAAAGCATAATTTCTGTCGCAAGTCTTAATTCTGGGCTCTTCAAAAATTGTCAGATTTAAGCCGTGGCATAGCATCAGTTGTGATTTATTTTTACCTACAGTGCACCTCAGCCACATTTCCAGGTTGTGTTTGGAAGATGCAGTAAGTTCTAAAGAGAAAGAGGTTCAACAATTTAATGAGGAAGGAGTCATTTTGACAACACTTGTCACAGAAAAGAAGGAAATTTATGATTCCTTTTCCCTTTTGAAACCAAGATAGTGAATATTGTTTGATTTACTGTTTTCCCTGTTTCACTCCTATCCTGAAAGCTGTTCTCCAAAGTTGGTTACTGAATTCCAATGTTTTAAATAAACCCACAGCAAAATCCATTAAAATGAAATGTATTTATTGCTTATTCCTAATTGCCCTTGAGAAGGTGCTGGTGATCTGACTTCTTAAAGCACTACAGTCCATTTGGTTTAGGTGTACACATAATGCTGTTAGGGAAGGAGTTCAAGGATTTGAAACCCAGCAACACTGAAAGAATGATGATTCTAGCAATTGGAATGAGGGCCAGGTGAATCTCATTGATCCCTGATTGAGACTGTCAACCTGGCCAATTAGGGAGCCTTGCCTGATAGATAGAAACAGGAGATGCAGGAGGCCTCTTCAGTCTAGGGACTGGCTTTGAATTGGCTGGTCACAACCCATGTACTGAGCATGTGTAAATAAAGGGTGACTTAGTGACTGTATACCAGCCTCTGTGCAGTTACTTCAGTGATGTACTTCCAAGTCATGATGGACAGTAGCTTTGAAAATCAATTAATATATCTGGGATTAAAAGCTAGTCTAATGATAGCTATGAAAGAACTATCAATTATAGTTAAATCCCATCTAGATCACCAACGTCTTTTAGGAAGGAAATCTGCTGTTCTTACATAGTCTAGCCTCTATGTGACCCCAGATCCAGAGCAATATGGTTGACTCTTATGCTTTGAAATAGCCTGATAAGGCATTGACTTCAAGGAGTATTTGGGATGGACAATAAATGTTTGCTTTGTCAATGATGCCCACATCCCATTAAAGAATCAAAAAAATGGAGATGCTCAGTATTTTACAACTGAGCGGTTGAGATTTATGGGAGATATTTGTCTTGATAATCTTTCATCAGAAGACCATAAGACATAAGACCAAGGAGCAGAAATTAGGCAATTCAGTCCATAAAGTCTGCTCGACCATTCAACCATGGCTGATCAGTTTCTCCACCCCATTCTCCCACTTTTTCCTCATAACCTTTGATCCCCTTGATACTGAAGAACCAACTCATCTCAGTCTTAAATACACTCAATGACCTGGCCACAACAGCATTCTGTGGCAGTAAATTCCACAGATTTACCACTCTCTGAGCAAAGATGCTGAACTGCATCGAAAGGGCTACGCATTTGGGGAAAGCCACTGTTCCACAAATATCGAACTCACATTATGACTCCCAGTTAGCTGATAACATGCACCAGCAGCCAAATATTGGGAGCTTGACTCAGCAGTTGTGCAAAACCAAGGCCCAGCCTTTAGTTCCCAGTCAGATGAGTAAGGCAGGAGAAGTACTGCTTCCGTTAACCCAACCATATTTCTCATTTCTTCATTCTGGTTTGGGGGTCGGGGTGTGCAATTTGGGAGTTGGGCAAAGTGAGCTGGGAAGAGCAAAGGAGGCTGCCAGTTCCCAAGTCAGGCTGGATAGATGTGTTCAATGTTAACAATGAATACTAAGGCAAAAAGCATCTCTGCTGCTCTTACCTCATCCAGCACCTTCACATTCACCTGCTTTATAACTGACAGTCAGTAGCAGCATGCTATAGTAATTCACTAGGACTCCTCCTTCTAAACCTGTGACATCAATTCCGAAAAGGAATATGGCAGCAGGTATTTTGGAACACTGCCAACTGCCTCTGGGAACTGCGCATGAGTGATCTGCTGACCATCCATGATCCTGCCCCCATGAGAATGAAAGATACTGAGTTTGAGGGTGGGCCATGATGGTCAAAATGTGGGATTACGTGAAAACCCTTTGGCTAGTCTGATGTGGGGGCACCACACTTTTAAGGCCAGAAATTGTGTTACTGTCAGAAGATGCAGAAAATTCTAACAAATTATCAGTTATGAATTAATTTATTGTCAAATATATCTTGAAAGATAGAGTGAAAAAGTGTTTTGACACCACAATCTGGCACCATTTTGAGCCACAAAGCGAATAAAAAGAAATTACATCAATAGAGTTCATCTTCTGTACAAGGGGTCGCTGCAAGATGTCCTAGGCCTCAAAGAGACTCCGCTCCGGTCACAGCAACAACAACCCCGTCATATGCTTCAGCCATACCACACGCAGGAGTCTCTGCTTTAGGTACTACCACCACCACAGCTGACCACCTGCAGAGTTCGCACAAAAATAAGTAGGATTAGTGGTACAGAAGACACAGACTAGCAAGATAAATGGAACATCTGGGGCACAATCACAGCTCTCAATAAGACAAGTGGCCAGTCACATGTGAGGAGGGTGGGACCTTGAACTCTGTAATCCCCATAATTAGTCAAAAAAAGCCATCATAATACCAGGTGTGCGGATCTCCCAGGCAGAATAGCTGCATGCAGGACACAACAGGAGGAGAGATTCTCCTAGACATCAGCCATAACACACCCATTTCAGTTATATGTTTTTATATTTTGTACTCAGTAGGAGGCAGATGCAACAACATTATTTAATAAAGATCCCAAAGACTTTTTCTGTGCAAGCACTGGTGGTAGATTATTTCATGCTGTGCTGTTGACAACTTTACTATGCTATTCATTTTCAGTTCTGCTGTGCGTGCACATTAATATTTTGACCTGTAGCTAGAAAGTGACTCATAGGTCTGCTGAAAGCAAATATCTACACTTGCTCATATTTAGTTTAGCGTTCCTTCATCAAATATATTTATCTTAAAGTACAAAAGAAGTTATTATGATTGGTAGATGCAAAGATGCAGATTTCTGGCTTTCACAGATAGATTGAATGCTTCAAAATAATAGTTGTCACTTGATGAAACATTGTAAGTGTTTGTGTTTTATCCTAAAGATAATGAATTGATTTTGTCAGAGATTTGTTTGGAAAAGAAGCTTAATTACAACTGTCTTAAAGATTGCAACTAAGTTGAACCTTTGCAATTTGTGCTTTGTGTAAGGAGGGGAAGGTTGATGCTAATCAAGCAATTTGTTGTATCTAGTGAGATTGAAATACAGCAAGTAGTGGAAATCCCTTGCTCTCTTTTTCATAAGCTTAAAAATATTAAAAGAAATTAAGCCAAAACATGCAAGTTATGTTTTAAGTGCATTCATACAAAGTCTTTCTTAATTTCAGCAAGAAATCTAAGTATTTGCTTCCAAAAAAACCAATGAGGTAATATTCCAGGCCAACACATAATGTGAACAGTATGCAGAGTGCTAATGAAACTGACTAGCAGAGTAAAGTTTTCGACTACACAGCATGGAGATGTGGTAGTGCTCACAAACTAGTTGCACACTAGTCTTTAATTTTTGATGGATGGTTATTACATATACTTCCTAATGTGTTCTATAACAAAGCAATAAAATAAATATATAGCTCAGGGTGTAGCAGTTGCAGGGGAACAGGTTTCAGATGTATAGAAATAAAAAGGAGGAAGGGAACACAATATCATGTTCAAATAGCTTCTACAAGATTAGTTTAATTTTCTCCAGTTTTGTAAACCTTCAATTCTCATTGAACAGGTACGAAGCATTTACAATGCATCGGAATGTAGATAATTTGAATCCAAATCAGAAATGTATTTTGAGAAACAGCAGTGTTGTCAGTAAGGCATCTTCCTCATTAAAATATTGAAACAAAACCCCTTGACACCTTCCTGTGCATTTCAAAATGTACGTAGCAAATACTGCTGATGTATATTTTAAATTTTAAAAAATCAAGCACAACTGACTTTTGCACACATTTAGAGTCATGGAGTCAGAGAGGTACAGCATGGAATCAGACCGTTCAGTCCAAATGGTCCATGCCAACCAGATATCTTAAACTAATCTAGTCCCATTTGCTAGCACTTGGCCGATATCCCACTAAACCCTTCCTATTCATATATCCACCCAGATGCCTTTTAAATGCTGTAACTGTACCAGCCTCCACCACTTCCTCTGGCAGCTCATTCCATATATGCATCACCCTCTGCATGAAAAAGTTACCCTTTAGGTCCCTTTTATATCTTTCCCGTTTCACCTAAACCTATGCACTCCAGTTCTGGGCTCCCCCAACCCAGGGAAAAGACCTTGTCTATTTATCCTATCCATGCCCCTCATGATTTTATAAACCTCTATAAGGTCACCGCTCAGCCTTCGACACTCCAGGAAAAATGACCCTAGCCTATTCAGCCTCTCCCTGTAGCTCAATTCCTCTAACCCTGGCAACATCCTTGTAAATCTTTTCTGAAACTTTTCAAGTTTCATAACATCCTTTGGATAGGAAGGAGACCAGAATTGCACGCAATATTCCAATTCTGCTGTTGTGTATTCTAAATCTGATCAGCTTTGGTGACCCCAAAATTAAGACTTGTGTTGACCATTATCATTTTCTTTAAACCAGTCTACAAAATTGCAAGCAGTAACATTTCAAATAATGATCCAGTTATTACCTGATAGAAGCTGTGCTCTGAAAACTTGTGATTTCAAATAAACCTGTTGGACTATAACCTGGTGTCATGTTACTTCTGACTTGTCCATCCCAGTCCAACACTGGCACCTCCATTTCATGGATCCAGTTATGAAAAAAGAACTTTGTGAAGGAATTATCTTTTTAGGGGCTTGTGCCTAAAGGTAACTGTAAGTCCACAATTGCTCTGTTTATATTAAACCCTACATAGAAAATATATGATTGAATGTTTGCCCATCTGATGCAAACAAAATGTTTAAGGATTCCATTTCAATCTTCAAAGTCATTTCCTGTCAATAATCTGCGTTATTTACAATAATCCATTCTGCTGCTTTTCTGGCTCCCTCACTCCATTCTAGTTGTGTCTTCAGGCACAACAGTAAGGGGATAACTTAATATGGATAATTAACAACTCTTAATTTGGTGCTGGAATGAAATAATATCAGGCAACATAAAGTCTGTGCCACAGAGTTTGCTACATCTTTCTTCCGAATTATCTTCCAGGTCAATGGTGAGTAACGTCGCTTTGCCACAGCATGCAAAACCTGGGTCTTGGGTTTTGAGGGTGTGGAATTCAGTTCTGGAGTAATTGAAACAGAAATCAAAGACCCAGCTTAACATCCATGCCAAATGTGAATGGGCATGTGAGAGGTTAAAATTGGATCAGCATGCATCTGACTGAATCTACCTCCACATCACTTTGACAATTTAAGTGGGTGAAACATTTGCCCCAAACAGACAGGATCCACCTTTACGTATGATAATTGGTGGATCTCGTCATAGTATTCAGAATCAAGGAAGTTTTAGGCAAAAGTGAGAACTGCAGATGCTAGAAATCAGAGTCAAGATTAGAGTGGTGCTGGAAAAGCACGGCAGGTTCAGGCAGCATCCGAGGAGCAGATTCCTGCTCCTCGGATGCTGCCTGACCTGCTGTGCTTTTCCAGCACCACTTTAATCTTGATTGAGTTTTTATATTGTGTTATGTGAGAGCCAAGGAAGCAGCAGGCACGGATAAGGAGCTAAGTTAATTTTGCTTTTATTTGAAGTTTCCAGTGAGTTATCAGAAACTGGCAACTTCTAACAACATGGTTGCTTTGGCCTTTTATGCCCTAGGCTATCCCCAGACCCCTACCCCACTGTAATTACATGTGGCCACAACCCATTCAATCAGCCCTGACATCTGAGGTTTGACTCTCTGGTCTCACCAGTAGGTTTGCTGGTTTCTTGACATTCCCAAATGGTTCAGGCAGGCTTGTGTCTGCACTTTACTGGCTGTTAAAATGACTTCAGTCCCCTGTTGGCAAGTGAAGAGCAAGCCTATTACTTGCTTCACTGGTCCTAAGTTGACGTCAAGCTCCAATTATATTTGAGGTTTCTCTCAACATTGAAGCCTGATCTGTATCAACAGATTGTTATTAAGAAAAACAGGTAATGAATGTCCTTTTGGGAGGAAGTACTTCCCTGTTCTGGCCTGAGGTACAGTTGCCATGAGAAACTTAGTCAGTTCAATCTAAGGGAGTGCTGAGCTAAGCAGCTGCAAGTGTACAATTGTGCACAACAGTTTTGGAAGAGTCCCAGTCCACTTTAAATTGTGTAGCACCTGCATGGAGAGCTTGATCAGCCCAGCATGACTGAGGTCCTAAAGCCACTCCAGTGACTGCTGAACTGGCACTCAGATCTTGGATTACCTTCTCAAATTGTTACAGTAAGATTGACAATTGGACAGAGAGAATGCTATGGCACAACATAACTGATCTTCATTGGACCATGAGGTCTGGGGGAGTACTCTATCCGCTCAACTCAGCCTGGTAGCAAATTAACACTAGGAGAAGTGCCAATTGATTTTGGGTAAGATTCTGCCCTTTAATCTCAGCAGAGAGTTGTCTTAGACACTGGTTTAGCCAACACTTCGGCAGCACTTGACAGGATTGGTGTCCCCTGCTGAGACTGTAGGCAGCCCATTACATTGAGGTTAGCCTGAAGAAAGGGATCTGAGGGGAATGGAGGGGTTTGGATGGAAGTGTGTGTTTAAGGAGTTGAGGAAAAGGGCAGTCACTTTGAGCAGGGACCCTTAGAGGATGTTACCCTCTAGTCCAGCACTAGTCCCCATAGCATGGGTCTTGCATGGTCTATGTAAAGTACCACCAGGTATGGGATGAGACTCATAAATGGACATTGGCTACTTGAGGGTATCAATAGGTCCAAGAGCAAGTGGATGACTTGCTACCATTCACAATCCCCATAACTTTTGAAAAGTGATTGGAAGGCTCACCAAATGAATTTGCCCACATGCTAACTTCTCATCCATGAGTGGGTTTACACATGATCCAGCTCCATATTGACATCTTTGTGATGACAGTTTTCCCGTTGCAAAGAAGACATTCCCTGTCTCTCCTTACAATTTCTGTGTTATCCATTTCACCAACCAAACTTTGCATGATTTGTTTTCGGAGCAGAAACCCAGAGTATCTGGTCTCCTTCCACTTTTCATTCTATAACTGTGCTTCCCAAGCAGCCTGCCAATGTACAGGGCTTTAATGAAACCATCGTAAAGGCTGGAGTTTTGAAACATACAAATCTCCTGGGAAGAGTTTCTTTTAAGGTGTTATAAAGAAATGGCCACAAGTCTCAATCACTTCTTAAGCAAATAACAAGGCAGTATAACTGCCCAAAGTCCCATAAACCAGCAATGTAATGTGGAGTCATTATGATAAATGGTTTAATAAAAATGAAAAGTCCTGGTTTGCCCTTGAGTTACATGTCATCCAGATAGAGGAAATCAAAGAATAAAAAAAAGAAACTAATTGGAGTTGAAATTGTGAATCCTGAGTCCTTTCACAGGAAGTCAAACTTTCAAAATTTCCTGACTCATTTAAAACTTGAGGTAGTTTTGTACTGTGCCAAGGGCAATGTTTATTTTTATCAAGTTGTGCAATGTTTTCTAACATCATTTTAGATGTAATAGCTTAAGGTATAATGTTTCATGTAATGGAACTAGAGGACGGATTCTTATAGAAGTCTGAGTGATATGGACCATGGCAAACTGTACAGCAGATTCAGAGAAATGTCCAGTAAGTCCCATCTCAATGTTCCTCCCATTTGAGAGATAAGGATTAAGGATGGAGACAGGGAGAACTCAAGGTGATTGGGACTAGGGATGTGGAAGAGTATGAGATGGCACTGTAGGCTCCAGGGTTGGGGGATGTGTGGTTTAGAAGCAGTGATTGGCCTGAAATTGGGGGCCATGGAAGCCAAACAGCTGCCCACTTGGCCATGGGCTGATTGAGGCTCCATCTGTTATGGATTACACACGTGATGAAATGAGTTTCTTGCTGAGTAGCAGCGAGTTGCTGATTAACGGGGATGATTGCTTGTTAAACACCTCATTGACAGCCCACCTTGTCTCATTAATGGTCAGCTTTCGATCTTATCAAACCTTTCAAACAAGCTAGACATTGAGAAAACTCAATGTGGAAAACCAGAGTTAGTAACTAGCAGATTCAACTTGCCGCTTGGTTTGAATAACCTCCACTTTTGTTCGGCCAAACAGCAACCCAGGGCATGATCCAGAGCACCACCTGAAACCTGCCAACCCACTGTGACTATCCTGGCAGCTCTCTGCTACACTGGCAGCCTGCTTATGAAGCACAGATTTGCATTGCATGGTTCCCTGGCAAGTTTCATAGAAAGGCTGCAGCCGGGCACTTTGCCTACTCAGAGAGACGCTCAGCTTAGGCTGCATCTCTGAGATGCTTGCTTGCTCTCTTAGCAGTTGTTTACCTGGTACCTATTTGCTCACATTATCCATGCTATGCCATGCTATGCCATTGCCACCCCTGTCAGCTCATTGGCACTTCAATTGAAGCCAAAGACTCTCAGTACTGTCATATTAAGGTGCTCTTTCCCCCAGATACACAGATAGGCTGTCTGTCATGCTGGCCAGGCGGGGATCTGTCCAAGATGGGATGTCTTGGTATATGGTGCACCGCAACGTCAGTCTGAAAGCTACAGGATGTACCAGCACCAACGCAGTGAACAAACTTCATGTTTATGCATCCAAATAGTCTTGTCAGATACTCGGTGGGCATTGATGCTCAGTGCACTCAATGGAGGTCTTGGTTGGGGCTTTGGGTAATATTAATCACAGCCATAGTCTACAAACAGTCCAGGGGCTCAGCCCTAGTCAATCATCTGCTTGGGACTCCCATGGTCAAGGAAACCCGCCCTGAGTGTCAGGGAGTGTCAGAAAGTGTTCAGTTATCAATGAGTTTAGCACCAGCAGTCAGTGGAAATGTGCATCATTATTTAGGTGAGACGTTGCATCATTTATGTCTAAGGATTGCTCATTGATGATACTAAAGGATCTAGGGAGAATACAGTCTTTGGGGTCTGTCATTCAGGAGGATTCAAGGGGTCGTGTAATGGGCAGTGAGGTATCACTGCCAGCAGGGGTGGGGGAGTAAAGGCTGAGGGCAGGAAAGAGGCATTTGTCGAAGTAGTGCTAAGAATGAAGATAGGGAGAATTCAAAATGAATGGCGGGGGGGTGAAGGTATGTGGAAGACCATCAAATGGCATGGTGTGCTACTGGGTTGGGGGATGTGGTTTAGTGGCAGTAACCCTTACTGTGGCCTCTACAGATGGTGCAGAGGAGCAGGGTGAACATCATTAAGGTGTAATGTCAAGATTTGGGGATAGGGAGGATGGTTATAGACAAAGTTCAGGTGTTATGGGTATCCATATTGGGAGTGGGCTAAAATGGACAATCAGGATAGTGTGAGGTAATAGGGGACATGGAGGATTTGGCAATGACTTAGTGAGCAAGTGAGTCCCAGTGCTGATGCTGCACACCACGAGCTGTGCTCCTGCCATCACTTGCCATTCTCTGAATGTAACTGCTGCTGGAAAATAACTGGAACATTGCCAGTGGTGTTAGGAGTCAGAGTCACTTTTAAAGATGCATGCATGGGATCCACGGCTGCTGGTCGTTCTAACATTGTAGCAAGATCTATATGTAACAGCTATTTCTAAACCCCAGAGACATTTCATTTGCCTTCATTTCAACAGCAATTTTCTATGTATGCAGAGTCAGGTAGCTACGGGTCAGATGCTGGTAAAAAGGTAACATGCCATTGGCGCTTGTAAATTGAACTTGGGATCGCAATAATATTGAACTGAACAAAAAAGATGTTATAAAAAAAAGTTAACTGAAGGGAATCATCAATTGTCCAATGTTCAAGAAAGTTGTGTGAGGTACACAACACTGTGTCCTTATCTATCATGTAGGTGTCTTTTTTTTATTTATTCATGGAACATGAGCATGGCTGGCGGAGCTAACATTGGTTGCCCTTGAGAAAGTGATGGTGGGCTGCCACCTTGAACCATTGCAGTCCATGTGCTACAGACAGACCACAGTGTTGCTGGGAGAGTTTAAGGATTTTGACCCAGCGACAGTGAAGGAACAATGAGATATTTCCAAGTCAGGACAGCCAATGGCTTGGAAGGGAACTTGCAGGGGGTTATGTTCCCATGTTAATGCTGTCCTTGTCTTCTAGATGCAAGAGGTTGTAAGTGAGGAACGTACTGGCTAAGGATCTTTGGTGAACTTCTGGACTGCACTTTGTGGATAGTACACACCATTTGTCAATATGGTGCCAATCAAATGGTTGCTTTGTCCTGAGTGATGTTAAGCTTCTTGAGTGTTGTTGGAGCTTCACCCATTCAGGTAAGTGGGGACTATTCAACCACACTCCTGACTTGTGTCTTGTAGATGGCAGATAGGCTTTATGAAGTGAGGAAGTGACTCAGTGCACTATTTCTAGCCTCTGGCCACCTCTTGTAGCCACTGTATTTATATGGTGAGCCCAGTCCAGCTTCTGGTCAATGGTAACCCCCATGATATTGTTAGTGGGGAATTCAGTGATGGAACATTCCTGATGAAGGGCTTATGCCTGAAACGTCGATTCTCTTGCTCCTCAGATGTTGCCAGACCTGCTGTGCTTTTCCAGCGCCACACTTTTGACTCTTATTAGAGATGGTCATTGCTTGGCACTTATATGGCACAAATGTTGCTGACCACTTTCAGTCCAAGCCCTGATATTATCCAGGTCTTGCAGCATTTCAACATGGACTGCTTCAGTGTCTGAGGAGACACAGATGGTGCTGAGCATTGCGCAATCAGTGGCAAACATCCCTGTTTCTGGTCTTATGACGGAGGGAAGGTCATTGATGAAGCAGCTGAAGATGTGTACACCTAGAACATTACCCTGAGGAACTCTTGCAGAGATGTCCTGGAGCTGACATAACTAACCTCGAGTTATGATGGTCTATATTGAATGCAGTTAGAAATTTAGATGTGCAGAGTATCAGAATGTACATAGAACTCAGAACAATACAGCATAGGAACAGGTCTTTTTGGCTCTCCACGTCTGCTCCAAATGCTATTTTAAACTAATCTCATATGCATGCATATAGTCCATATCTCTCTATTCCCTGCGTCTTCATGTGTCTAAGTAATTGCCTCTTAAATGTTGCTATATTATCTGCTTCTACCATCTCCCCAGGCAGCACATGACAGGCACCTACATCTCCTGTATAAAAAACTTGTCTTGCACATCTCCTTTAAACGTTCTCACACTCACATTAAATCTATGTCATAGAGTCATAGAGTCATAGAGATGTACAGCATGGAAACAGACCCTTCGGTCCAACCCGTCCATGCTGACCAGATATCCCAACCCAATCTAGCTGTCAGCACCCGACCCATATCCCTCCAAACCCTTCCTATTCATATATCCATCCAAATGCCTCTTAAATGTTGCAATTGTACCAGCCTCCACCACATTCTCTGGCAGTTCATTCCACACACGTACCACCCTCTGTGTGAAAAAGTTACCCCTTAGGTCTCTTTTATATCTTTCCCCTTTCACCCCAAACCTATGCCCTCTAGTTCTGGACTCCCCAACCCAAGGGAAAATACTTTGTCTATTTACCCTATCCATGCCCCTCAAAATTTTGTAAACCTCTATAAGGTCACCCCTCAGCCTCCGACACTCCAGGGAAAACAGCGCCAGCTCTAGTGTTTGACATTTCCATCCTGGGGAAAAAAAATACTCTTGAGTATCCACATTATCCACACCTCTCATAAATTTATATACTTCCATCAGGTCGCCCCTCAGCCTCTGACACTCAAATGAAAGCCATACGAGCTTTTCCAAACTCCTCTTAGAGCTAATACACTCCAATCCAGGCAACATCCTGGTAAACCTCTTACACACCCTCTCCCAAGCCTCCACATACTTCCTATAGTGTGGTGACCAGAACTGCATACAGTACTCCAAATGTGGCCTAACTAAAGATTCATGTAGCTGCAACATCATTTGCAAATTTTTATACTCAATGCCCTGACTAGTGAATGTAAGCATGCATAGTATGTTCTTTCCCACCTTACTTAACTGTGTTTCCACTTTCAGGGAGCTATGGACTCACACCCCAGGAACTCACTGTTTATCAATGTTCTTAACGGTCCTGCTATTTACTGTATACTTGCCCCTTATATTGAACCTTCCAAAATGTAACACCTCTCACTTATCCAGATTAAACTCCATCTGAAATTTCTCCTACCGATTTTCCCACTGATCCATATCTTGTGAAAGGAAGTGCTGCAGGCACTCCCTTTATGATGATACTGGGAGGTCACTCAGGGGGGGGCATCTTCACGAAGTTACTGCAAAGTTACTGAATGTGGATGGATGATAAAAACACCTTTAACTAGGTGCAGCATATATGGTGAAGGTGCGCTTAACCCACATCTGCAAGCTATGCCACCAATGACTGTTCTGAGATCTAAGAATGTCTTTCTTCCTTTCTGTTCCCATTTCCACTGATTTCCACTGAGAATCCTGCCCCTGCTGCTCGTGTCATGATGGTTGCTGTGGCTGCCTACCTAAGAAGGCAAAGACGGATACAGGACAGCAGCAGAACATTGAAGAGGATGTGTGCAACCTCTAATGCAAACTCTATGTGAATAGGACACCATGCAGAACTGTGCTTGATTTTGCACTGGGACTGGAGGGATGCAAGAATTGGGTATTATACTCTCACGGTGGCTGTGAAGGTCACTGCCGCATTGAATGTCTATGCTACCGGCTCCTTCCAGGGATTGATGTGGGACTTCTGTGGGATCTCTTAGTCCTTTACCCACAATTGCATCAGGACAGTGGCTGATGCCATCAGTGCAAAGACGCACCAGTACATTCTATACCCCCACAGTGAGGTCCTGCTGCAGCCTGGGCAGCAAGATTCAGAAATGCACCTATATTTCCCAAGGTGCAGGGTGCCATTGACTGTTCATACATGACACTGAGAGGGCCATGTCACAAAAGAATGGGTTCCATTTGATTGATGTTCAGGTCATCTAAGGTTACCATTACCACCTCCTGGAGGTGTGTTTGCCCATTACTCTGGCAGCTAGCAGGACTCCTACATCCTCGAGCACTCTGGCGTGTTTTCAGGTCCTGGAGCATTATAAAGCTGGTTACTGGAGAATAAGGAGTACCCACTGCACCATAGCTCAGGGCATCATTGCACAACCTCCTGACTGCTACAGGTATAATGCTGCTCATGCCTTGACCAGAAACATGGTGGAGGAAATGAATGGGCTTCTGAAGATGTGGCTTGGACCAGTCTGCGGAAGCCCTCCAGTATAATCTGGACTGAGTGTGCCACGTCATCGTAGCTTGTTTTGGTCTGCACAGTTGGAGCAGGCAATGAGATGATATGCTGGCTGCTGAGAAACTGAGGCAATGGGGACAGTCTTCTGGCAAGGTGGGCAAGGACATTGGGCAGCTGCATCGGGTTGTACAAGAAAGACAGAATCTCATTGACACCCAGTTCCAGTAGGTGAGAGATGGGTACAGCAGACATTTGAAAAATATTCTTTGGCCATGATGTGGAAATCTGATTTGTGTTTTGTGGGAGAAACTCACCCCCAATTAGTTATAGTTAAAAATCACACGACACCAGGTTATAGTCGTGATTTTTAACTTAGTCCACCCCAGGCCAACACTGGCACCTCCACATCTATTGGTTATGCTTATGTTCTCTTTTGCTTTCTGTAAATAAATATTCCTGGTTGTATTTGTCTAATTGCTTGCCTATTTGTGATGGTCTCCAATGGACAATGACAAGCTGCAGGTGTACAGTGGGTATTGGGGACATGAGGGCACACTGACTCAGATAGACTGTAGCTATGGACGTGTGAAGTATGTTGTGTCATGGCTAAACAGCAACTAAGCTGAGAGAATAGGGTTGTAGCACCAGGGACTTTCAGCCATGCTGGCTGTCTGGCATAGGCAGTGTGGCTTTGTGGCTGGTGTGCCATGATGTTGCAAGTGAGGGATAAAGCCAGATGGCCAATTCTTGTCCAGATGCATGGTGGCCTCATGTAAAAACACGCTGCAGTTAACCCAATGCGACCCTGACATAACCAAAACAGCATTGGTGATTTTTGAGAAGATTTGTAGCTCAGGTTGTGCTTCAGGTTGTAAGTTTGCTCACTAAGCTGGTAGGTTTACTTTCAGACGTTTCATCACCATACGAGGTAACATCATCAGTGATCCTCCGGTGAAGCGCTGGTGTTATGTCCCGCTTCCTATGTATGTGTCTTGGTCTGTTATGGCGAGTGATATCATTTCCAGTTTTTTTTCTCAAAGCTTGGTAAATGGGGTCCAAATCAATGTGTTTATTGATGGAGTTCAGGTTTGAATGCCAGGCACGTAGGAATTCCTGCGTGTGTCTCTGTTTAGCCTGTCCCAGGTTGGATGTGTTGTCCCAGTTGAAGTGGTGTCCTTCTTTGTCTGTATATAAGGATACCAGTGATAGTGGGTCATGTCTTTTGATGCATGTCTTTTGAAGCATTAGATTCAGCTTGTAATACAAATGGCAGGAGCTTAATGTCAATGTGGCATTGAAATTGAGCTGCTCCCAGGAATTGTTGAATGAGCGGAGCATCAAAGAGATCCATCTGCATGCAACACCACAAGTTGGTAATACTGTAAAATTGCAACTTGAATTTATTTATAGAAGACTAGGGTACAAAAGTATGGAAGTAATGTTGGACTTACACTAAGCCTCACGCTTGAAACCTTGCATGCGGGTCTAGTTTTCATTCTGCAAATAGAATATTGAAATACCACAGAAAGCACAGAAAAAAAATGCAAGAATGTTACAAGAATCGAGAGGACACTACCAAGAGGAATGACTGAGCAATCTGGGATTCTTTATGAAAGAGAAGATTGAGAGGAGATCTGACAGAGGCCTTTAAACTTACGAAAGTGTTCACTAGATGGTTGATGATAAGTGGTTTCTATTTGCTGTTGTCATCAAAACATGGGAGAATAAAAGTAAGAACTACCAACAGATCAAACAGAGAACTTGGAAGGAATTTTGATCTAAAGGGCGTGGTGAAAATGTGGAATGCACTGCCACATGGGGATCTTAAGCAAATAAAATTAATGCATCTGAGGAAAAGGTTGTCAAGTAGATAAAGTATATGGGAATGAAGTGGAACAAAATAAAAGCTGGGTGGAAAAAGGTATTTAGAGTTGGAGGAGGATTGCAAAAAAAACACAGACGCATTAGGGCAAACAGTGAATCTTTATACTCTAGAGGAGCAGAGGGGCGTTGGAGTGCAAGTCTATGTCCTTTTTTTTACTTACCCAAGGTATAGAAATACAACAGCAAGAATTTAATTCTAAAGTTGGATAGCGTAAAGTAGCCAGATTGCTGCACAGATGTGTGGGTACCATGCTGCAGGAAATATTGAATTACCTTCGTGAGAACACAAGGAAGGATGTTGTCAGGACTGGCAAATTTTTATTTGTTTTTTTGTTAAACTAAGGTTTCCTTTTGAACAGAAGAGGTTGAGGGGAGGATTTAATTGAAGTGTGTAAAATTATGAGGTGTCTGAAAAGGAAAGAATACTTTTCTCTAACAGACAAGCCAGAAATGTCAGTGGATATAGATGTAAAATAATTAGTAGAAAGGATTACAAGGGTGTTTGGCAGTATGTTTTTAACACTTAGGGTGACAATTGTCAGAAACTCATTGCCTAAAGGTGTGTACAAATCACAAATTTGTGCCATTGCCTTAAGAGCTGTGTAGCTTTAACTGCTAGGCATGCTAATGAACCAGAAATCACACAACCGACTGACATGTGCAGTCGAGCAGAAATACACTAGGAGTAGGATGCATACCTCATTATTTGCAGCTGTAAGTTCTAATCTGAGCTGCTGAATAAACCTGCATATGATTTTCCAGGTACCGAGTCCATACTTAATATGGGTTATTTACCAAAAACCACAAGAAATGCAACATGGTGATCTGCGTTGGGGATATTGGTAGTGAGGCAGTCTTGAAAAGGAAAGCAAAAGGCTTAAGACAAATAGTGCAAAGTTAAATTTATAATGGGACCTCAAAAAAGCAAATCACTACAGGAACAGTAAGTACTTGATTTCTGAGCCTCTTCAGGCAGAAATGTCATTCCAAATTTGGCTATGCAGGACAAAAACAATAAAAAAATAAGCTTAATTGTAGCTGAAATCAGCACAGAACAGATTTGAGAAACAAAAAGGAATGCAGCTGCTGAACCTCCACAGAGAGTGACCTTATAGCAGCAAGGTTACTACAAATCCTTTAGACATTGACATCATTTGCAAAAGACAGGGTACATTCGGAAGGTAACTGCATGAATTGGAAGGCCACAGGCATCCTATCTGAATTTAAGCTCTTTAAAAGAAGGATTGAGCTATGCTTGACAGATTTATCCATGATAGAAGATGAAAAGGAAGGATAATAATGATAATCATTGGAAACGTAGTGTTTTACAGAATCAACACTTCAGATCTGTCTTAAAAGAATCAGAGTGCTCATGAAGCTAAAAGAAATGCTTTAAAATTAGCTTTTTGCAGAAGTAAACTTCAGAAGCCACCATCTACAGCTGATGCCTGACAGGCAACAGCAACAAGGATCAATTCAATGGTTTGTCAGAAAGTGCCATGACAAAGATAAAGCTTGATTTTTCAGAGGCCGAGCAGGTAATGAAGTGGGTAATAATTTAAATGTCGAATAAAATTTTCTGAAAGAACCTCTTGGAAAAATGCAAAGGTCACAGCATTAACTCTCCAGTTAAAGATGGCAGAAAAAATGAAGCTATTGTGTGCTGGACAAAAACAGGGCCTGTACTGCGCTGTAATGTTCTATGTTCTATGTTCTATCTGCAAACATTAGATCCTGTTACCAGTACAGATGTTGTAACTAGGAAACAGAAAGCAAGCAAACTGTATGGGAAGTGAGGTTTGTTGCTTCACCACAGAGCTGTACAGAGTCCCAAGAACTTTGCTAGTTCTGCATGAAAAAGGACACTGGGTTAACCATGTAAGAAATCTGGTTACAAAGGTACAACCAGAGGCTACAACAAGACACAACCCAATAAAAAGCTTGTGCAGTATGCTGGCTGCAACATCAACAGTGAGTGATCCATGAGATGCAAGTATGTACCTGAGATTAGTAGCTACACTGACCGGGGTGAAGATTCGAAATGGAAGATCCTTCAAATGGTAGTTGTATAGATATTGTATATTATGAATGTGATACATGTGGACAAAATCAAATAGTTAGAAGCTTTTGCTACCATTAATTTCATATGTGCAAAGGAAGTTGGCAAAGACATACTCAAGGCCAAAGTCAACACAGGAGCTAGTGCAAACATCCTACCAGTCAGATTTCTGACGGACATCTACATGGACCAATGGAAGGTAATGATACAACCTACAAAGGCAAAATTATCAACACACAATTGAGCATACATCCCTTGCATTGGCACATTGACAATGAAATGCAGTTATGGCAATTCTGCATAGAAGTGCAAGTATTTTATCGGATACACATGAGTCTACCAGCTGTAACTGGATCGACAGTTTGCACTAATCTCAATATTGTGACCATTCAAGTGACCATCAAGTTACAAAATCACAAGAGACCAAGAATAGCTGCATTAAGTCAGTCCAGGACTTTCACTGTTGAACCCAGACAGATTTGGCACCACAGGAAATTTCTACATTGAACCTCAGAGAAGAAGCAATTCAGTGAATTGATCTCACAGAATGTGTAATCTTGACATACAAGAGAAGCTTAATGTGAGCTATGTCATCCAGCTTCCATGACTAGTCTCAAACGGTGCAGTTCAAATATGTGCATGCTAATGAAGAATTGCAAAATCGAAATGTTGAAAGCTTTGTCTAAAGAAATGTCCACACAAAAGTCCGACATTGATGAATTGAATTCCATTTTCACAGAATGCAGTTCTTTTCCAAACGGTGTACCAAATATTGGTCAGTTCATTTGGGAAAGAAACCTTTAAAAAAATCACTACTTTGAGAATATTTTGTCATTTGGCATTTTGCCCTATCAACTGTACCTCAAAGATTGACTGTACTTTTAGCCAACATAGACACGGTGGACTGACTCATTTCCTATTTCCTATAAATTTTGGTGATTTGGTTTCTGTATAATTGTTTGTAATTTTAGAAGTCAATATTTTGCCAAATTTAGGTGGTATGTTTGTGGAGTGACAATCTGAAGCTATTTCCTTTTTAAAACTGTACTTGAACATTTCAAAGCTAAGTTTGAAATATTTTGTTCAGCAAGGGTTACAGAACTAAGGCAGATAATGTTTCGATACAGATCAGCCATAACTAAATTGAATAATAAAACAAGTTTGCAGGACTGAATGGCCTTCACCTGTTTTTTTTTTAACGGTATGAGGTTATTTACTTGATTTTATTGTTTAATACTGAAAGACATTTCCTTTACCAATGACAGTTGGACCTAACGTATTATATTTACAATTTTATGAGACTTTAAGAAGCCAGCAGCAAATCTTTTACTAATGTTTTTCTAATGTGTTTAATCTGTGAAGCCTAGGACTCCTTAGAGCAGTGTTAAATTGTGGAGAGAAACTGTTGGCATCCTTAGCTAAATTTCTACTTTATTGACTCATCTTTCATTTTACTAAAAACTATTCAACAACAGGGACTAGTGGCTATTAAATATGGCATTATGGGGTATAATAGATAAAAGGATTGATCTGTTCTGTTCTACTCAGATTTGAAGAGAACTAAAGAAAGATCATGGATACACAACGATTTGAGAAAAGAAGATCATTACAGATAAGCAAACTATTGATTCCAGCTTAATTTGTCTGTTCATTATTGATATTTGGGCAACACTGACAAGGCAATATTCATTTGCTTGGCAGGATTGGCTAGAGCAGGAGGAAGAGCACCACATGGCACTGTAGCTGACTGTGAGCAGAGGTGAGGAGTAGTGCCTAACAAAATCCTTACCGTCTTGATAATGTATGTCAATCCAGAGAACTGGTGGTACAGTGCATAAGGAGATTGTGGACTGGATTTCATGGCCCCACGCTAGTGAGGTCAGGACATGGGGGAGAGTGCTGCTCTTAAATTATATTACCTGGCCTTCCCATCACTTGTCAGTCATCCCAGACATGCCTCTCATTTTATCCCTCCCTCAGGCATTCTTCTTGGCCTTGGGCCTACTGATAAGTTTCTGTAGCCAATTAGTAGCCACTTACACTTCGCATCTATACCTGTCATTATTTTACCATTGGCATAGGAAGGTCTACATCAGCTGGGTAGCCTGGCAATTTTTACTTCATAGGCTGGTGTCAGGAAGAAACTGGGGGCTCAAACCATTTTTGGGGCTCACCTGTGCCCATTGGAGTCAGGTCATACATTCCCCTCTTACGCCTAGCACTTAAGCCCCTCAAAACAGAACCTTCCTCTCTCTCTTCTCCCCTCTTTCCCCCAGCTGCCCATTCCTCTTATAATGAAACCACCCCTCCCCCCACACTTCCCGCCATTCCCCAATCCCCCTCTCTTCGCTCTGCTGGAGTCTGCTAGCCTAGCCTTGGGCTGACACGCTGGATTTATGTACAAATCCAGTTCTGTAATCTGCTCTAGTTCAGAGACTGCCTGATTTACCAACAGTGGCCACCACTCAAGTCTGGCACAGCTGTCACTACAGAGCTGCTGGGCAATCAGATTGGCTGGCAGCTCTCCAAGGCTAGAGGCTTCATAAGATCATCTGGCAGCCAGCTTTTTGGTGGGATAAAATCCCTCTCAACATTTTTAGCCAGGTGGGATAAGTGTTGGTTGTGGAGGTCCTGGATTCTGTCTTCCTTAAAATCTATCCCCGTGTGTTTGTCACCGCTTGTAACGGAGAAGCCAGTGCAGTAAGTTTACATTCTCTGTTGTAATCAAGAATAATATAACCTTTGATCATTTTGCCTCTAATTCCTTTAGGTTTCAGCAGGGTACATTGGTAACATCAGTTCATGCTCACATTACGCAGAGAACTGATAATGTTTGCTAATGCAAACAGCGTCATCACACTCTTTCAATCCAAAACTTTATTGACTGTACACATTATGGACAGCCCTACAGCTTCCTAAACCACTAGGACGTCCATTCCATTAATACCAAGTTCCATCTGGAAGTCTATTCCATATATTATCTTTCATTAGTTTTAATAATCTTTCTTCTTATTTTACTTCCACCATTTAATGAAATAAATAATATATTTTGCTTCCATGATTATTGACATACTACTATCTCAGTTATGTAATTTGAAATTTGATGGGCTTTGACAACATTATTGTGCAATAGTTGGACATATTTAGCATCTGCTCCACTAAAATACTTCACTTCCTTTAGCTCCATCCTCAGATGTTTTGCTGCTATTTTTTGAAATCTTCCCTTGCAAAGCAGCTCACATTTGTTTGTATTAAATTTCATGTGACATTTTTCTGACAGCTTCTATGTTTTGTTCCCTCCTATTCTGTCATTTCAGAACTGCCCCTTCCAATTCCACTGCAGTAGCATTTGCAAATTCGATCTCTGTATTGAGTTCCCAAATCCAGATAAAGAATAGTGGCCCCAATACCAAGACTTCAGGTACCATAAAGCAAAATATTGCAGATGCTGGAGATCTGAAATAAAATCAGGCAGTGCTGGTGCAACTTTACAGGTGTGGCAGCATTTGTGGAGAGAGAGAAACAGAATTTCAGAGACCAGTATGATGCTTACAGTGGAATGCTATCCTTTATTCCATGAGGAATTGAGTATAAAAATAGGGACAGACTCATAAAACCATACAGTACAGAACAGGATGTTATAAGGGGCATTTGTGAGAATACATTTTGAAAACTCTGCGCAATTCTAGTCTCCTTTAAGGAAGAATGTAAACGCATTAGAAGTGTTTCACAGAATATTTACAACTTGACATAGATTAGAATCATAGAATCCCTTACAGTATGGAAGCAGGCCATTCAGCCCATCAAGTCGACACCATCCCTCTGAACACCATCCAATCCAGACCCACTGCCCCTGTCCTATCCCTGTAACCCTGCATTTCCATGGCTAACCCACCACCTTGGACACTATGGGGCAATTTAGCATGGTCAATCCACCTCACCCACACATCTTTGGACTGCAAGAGGAAACTGGAGCACCCAGAGGAAACCTGCACTGACATGAGAAAAATATGAAAACTCCACATAGACATCAGGAATCAAACCTGGGTTCCTGGTGTTGTGAAACAGCCGTGTTAACCACTGAGCCACTGTGCCACTTAGAATGACACCTAGAATGAATGAATTGTTTGTATGAGGGTGGTTTGGATAGGCTGGGCTTGTTTAACAGACTAAGGGATGACTTGATAAAAGTGTATAAGATCCTGAACGGTCATGTTAAGATGGATGTGGAAATGATGTTTTCTCTACTGGGTGAGCAAGGCTCTAAGGAGCACGGTCCTAAAATTAGTGTTGGCCTTTCGGGACAAAGATTTTTTTTGTCTCTCAGAGGAATATTTTACTTTGGAATTCTGTACCTCAGAGGGCAATGGAAGTGAAGTTTTAACTTATTTAAGTTAGATTTAGATAGGCTCATGTTGGCCAAGATAATCAAAGGATATTGGGGAAAGATGGGAATGTAGAATTCAAAAGCACAAACAAATCAGCCATGATCTTATTGAATGACAGAGCAAGCTCAATGGTCTCCTCCTATTCCTAATCTGTCTGTTTGTATGTGAGCAAAGCAGTGCCGAAATGCTGCAGTTGCAGATTCAAAAGAGGTAGCAAAAGATCATAAAGGAGGGAAAAACATTGTAACGACCATTAGTTTTTGTACAGACCTTAGTCAAGAACAAAACCAGCAAACATAAATGCCTTGAAAGTTAAGGATACAGAGTTAAAGGATGCCTCCGCTAATCTCTCTTCCCCTACTGATTGATAATAGAAATTGACTGCTGCTGACTCTAAATCAACTATTATCTTTATCCAATGGTCGCTGCAGGGAGGTCGTGCTTATTTAAGGAGGTAAATAAGTTAGGTTATTGAGCTCCCACCAGCAATTACCAGTAGCAGATAAAGGGTGATTAACAGGAAAAGAAGGGACTTTGAGCTCAAGGTTGGAATGAAGTGGTATCGGAGCTCACTACTCAATTCATCCTCCTTCACTGTTACTGCTCAATGGTGCTCAGGACGACAGAGGCCATTTACAAATGGATGGGCTCCCAGAGGAGACATAACAAATTATGGGCCAGTAGACTTACCTTCTCCTTCTGGTGCTCCAAACTGATTCTACTACTTTGCCCTGGAGGAGGACAGTAACATTTTGCAACTGCAGAGTCTCATAGCACCATGGATTACCTGAACCAAATTCCATGCCTCTCCCTGAGGCTTCTCATTGGAAGTCTGGCAACCAGTTAAAATTAATCTGATCCCAGATAATTTGCCAAGTGAACTGTATGACTGTGGCCCAGGTACAACTCCACCCTGCCACATATATGTCTTCTATGACGACAATCCTAGCTGCAGTCACAGTGTGGCTAATGCATTTGTCTTCCTAAAATGGAAGCTTGGTATTATTTCTCACAGTGAATGTTGTTACCTA
This sequence comes from Chiloscyllium plagiosum, assembly GCF_037043375.1. Taxonomy (NCBI): domain Eukaryota; kingdom Metazoa; phylum Chordata; class Chondrichthyes; order Orectolobiformes; family Hemiscylliidae; genus Chiloscyllium; species Chiloscyllium plagiosum. The sequence goes on from NW_028270149.1 coordinate 20,604,149, forward strand.
GCAAGAAGAATGTTTTTGAAGTATTCCTTCTATTTACTATAAACATAGCTTCAGTCAATTAAGATCATGATAACTGTTACTAGGGAATGCAACTGTTCAATTTATAGCAGTGAATTAAGTTATTTCCTTGAGGGGAAAAATCCAAAGAGACAATTGCAGTCTTGAACGTACGTAATAGAACTTTTGCCCTGAATTGTGTCATAAAATCTTTGCGCTCACTGCTTGAGGTTTTCTGTAGATATGGTGATGGAACTGAATGTTTTGTTAAGTTTGAGCATACAACTTTGCTCTTCGCATGCACAGCATCATTGTTCTGCAAGCGGTGAGTCAGCTGAGGTGGGGTCACTAATCTACAGGTGGACAAATAAATCATTTGATTTCCTCGCTTTGAACATTACCTTTTAGAGGATTTGATGGGGACATGAGTTAACAAACTGTTCTATACTTCTGTTTACAGTCCAGCCTGATAGGATGATAATCTAATCTCGCTACATTCTTTTACTATTGCACATAAAATGGGTTTGGGATTGTTTAACTCTGTTCCCATTGAACAGTGCCAATTACAGTAGAGTACAAACTTGGCTGCAGTGTAGTTGATGGTATTGTTCTACAAGACTTGACCTGGTATCTAACCCAGTTTATATCTGATTTGCAGATAACATAACTAACATCCCTTACCCTGCTGAACAGAAAAAGATCACTAAAATATTAAGCAATAATACATGGCTTGCTAACTACAAATTTTGGTATACTTATTAACTGGGCGCAATTAAAGCCGAGGAAATGTGTAACATTTGTCTTTTGCTTCTTTTGGCTAGTTTTCAATCCCAGAAGTTCTTACGAAGATATCTTCTTTCAGAATACAAATAGAATGGAAATGAGGTTGGAGCAATATTCCCGTATGGAGGTCTAATGATAGTGTACCCACAATTCATGGTCCTAAGTTTGAATCTTGCTCTCTCAGGATCAGACTTCTGTGAATGAATGAGAATACAGTCTTAAGGGGCTGTTCCTCACTCTATTTCCTATGTTTTTATACTTAACTAACTTCTTCATAAAGCTTGAGATTACGATCCCTATGTCTCCTGATTTACACATGTATTTGCAGTCAACTTTCTATCAAAAACTAGCTCTTCATTATGTTACAAACCTCCCTGTATACTGTATGATCTATGACAAATCACCTTAAGTCTACTGTTTTTGATAAAAGTATAGACTAAGCCTTTTATTGTATTTTGATAATTTTGGTGTTTTAAACTAAAAGTTAACATGGTTATCCTCCCCCTGTACACTTTTTAAAATCTCATAACATTCGCAATGTTGTAAGATTGTAAAAGATATTTTTGTCATCTTTATTTTTGGAATTCAGACAAAAAAAACTGCTTTAAACCAAGGAGACTGTACAAAGAGATGGCTGCAGTTACAAAGCTTATGTTTACTGAAGCACATTGTCCGTTATATACAATATTGTATTTTCCTGGAATAGGAAGAGTGAAAGCCATGGAGCCAATGAGTTCTGAACTAAGGGATAATTGTTTATCCATGACCATGGCTTATGCAGGGCCAGTACAGAAGGAAATCGCCCAGTCTGCAAAGAGAAAGCATCAAAACCTCTCCCTGTGTGCATCTCTCCTGTGTGCAGATACCAGAATGTTTCCAGTAACAGCTAGCTGTCTTCCACCCATGTTTTCCTGCAAATTCACTTTTAAAGGAGGAAGACAACACCTTCAAAGACACTGAAAGGACACATTCTCAATCAGTTGATGACAGAGAGTAGCAGTATGCTAACAAACTTATTGCAACAGGAAAGAACTAAAAGAAATTGGAAGAAAGCAAGACAAATAACTCACCAAAGCCTGTGGCCCAGACTGGTGCTATTGAACTGTGTTCCCCTGATTTCTTTTTCACTTTTCCACCTTTAGTCTCCATGTTTAGTCTGTCTTGGTGTGTTTATGTGAATGTGAGGGGGTATATTTAATAAGAGGTAGAATTTAAGCTATTGAGTTACAAATTAGCAAAGAACAAAGAAAGAAAATTTACAGCCCAGGAACAGGCCCATCAGCTCTCCAAGCCTGAGCCGATCCAAATCCACTGTCTAACATTCTTTCTGAATTGTCATTGGCTAAAGACAGCTTGTTTGTCATAACTTTTTTATTTGTTACAGAAGCCTAGTGAGTGTTTTCTTTTATCCTGAATTTGTCAGTTAGGCAAATTATGGACCTTGGATAGTTTGATTCAATCTTTTCATATTTATGATGACTTGGAGAATAGTGGAGCTTGATTATCAGCTGGTTATGACAAATGGGAGGAAACAAAAATTGGCTGCAACATTCTAACTGTATTTCTAACAGGGAAATTAAACTCTTAGAATTTCAAGCCTCCTTGGTGAAAGGATTAGTGCAAGGAACCAAAGACATCTTTGATATACTCAAACAACTTTATGGCTTATCATTACATTCCATATAGAAAACAATGAAACTGTTGCGGCTTCTAAATTAGAACTTGCTATTTGCTTGATACATTGGTGTACTGCAGAGCATATCATCTGCAAATGTCTCCAGAGGTTGGCTTGATTTGTTCTTCAATACTATGGAAGCTTTCATTTCCAAAGGAATTGTTAGCCTCCAATCAACATCTCTCAAACAAATTAACCAAACTGTTATTTATTTGCTATTTGAATGAGTTATATAAAGATATTCTGCCTCATTTATCTGTAAACAACAATGGTGCTATGAAAGCAATTTATTGACTTGAGAGTGCTCTGGATGCCTTGAGGATAGGAAAGCCAATTAATCCAAGCAGCAAGGCCCTTCTTTACAGGCAGTCATAGCAACAGGTTACCTGCTGCTTCAGTTTTCATTTTCAGTCTTGTATTGCATTATGGAGTCATAGAGTCATGGGGATGAACCGCACGGAAACAGACCCTTCAGTCCAACTCTTCCATGCCAACCACATATCCGAAATTAATTTAGGCCCACTTGCTAGCATTTGGCCCATATCCCTTTCAACCCTTCCTATTCATATATCCATCCAGATGCCTTTTAAATATTGTAATTGTACCAGCCTCCACCACTTCCTCTGGCAGCTCTTTCCATAGATGCATCACACTTTGTATGAAAATGTTGCCCTTTTAAGTCTTTCCTTTCTCACCTAAAACCAATGTCCTCTAGTTTTGGACTTCCCTGTACTGGGGAAAAAACCTTGGCTATTCATCTTTTCCATTCCCCTTATGATTTTTTCAGGTCACCCCTCAGCCTTCGACATTCCAGAGAAAACAGCCCCCGCCTATTCAGTCTTTCCTGCAAACTCTCCAACCCTGGCAACATACTTGTAAAACTTTTCTGAACCCTTCCAAGTTTCACACCAGCAGGGAGACCAGAATTGAATGCAATATTCCAAAAGTGGCCAAACCAATGGTTTGTACAGCTACAACATGACGTCCCAACTCCTATATTCAATGCACTGACCAATAAAGGCTAGCGTACCAAACACTTTCAACCCATCACTTTTATGAATAAATATTGTTCTGCCTGCTAAATGACAGGTTACACCCATTTTAAAGGGCGAACCAGTTCTTGTTTTAAAAGAAGGATATGAGGAGGACCATAACAGGTCAGGTTTGTCAGACATCACTGAATACAAATGAAACTCTCTTATTGTGACACTTTCTCATCTCATCCAGAGTTTGTGACAGGAGCTGAAATGAAGTCCCAACCTCTGTTTAAGAAAACTGGACTTTAGATTAGATTAGATTAGACTCCCTACAGTGTGGAAACAAGGCTCTTCGGCCCAACAAGTCCACACCGACCCTCCGAAGAGTAACCCACCCAGACTCATTTCCCTACATATACCGCTGACTAATTCACCTAACACTATGAGAAATTTAGCATGATCAATTCACCAGACCTGCATATCTTTTGGAATGTGGGAGGAAACCAGAGCATCCGGAGGAAACCCACGCAGACATGGGGAGAATGTGCAAACTCCAGAGAGTTGCCTGAGGCCGGAATCAAACCTTGGTCCCTGGCATTGTGAGCCACCAAGCCGCCCTTTATACTGAATGCCTTGTGCTAACTTTATTTCCTGTTGGAACCTGATCTCCAGCTGTTCCATCTCCACCACAAATGGCTGTCAGTTGCAGGCTTCTTTGTGGAACATTACCAACAACAGTTCACATCAAATCATAACTGACACCATGTTTACAATGCCAGCCAGCTTATAACAGGACCTTTCTCCATGAGACCAACTTGTTCAATTAAAAAAAAGTCTAAAGGCCTTTAATTGACATCTTAAAAAAAATGGTGTATCCACAATCTTTTAAATTCATGCCCACAAAATTGATTAAATATGATTGCATATAATTTTCATCCTAGGAAGAATGAAATGTCATTTTCAAAAGGACTTCATTACAAAGTGTAGACAGATATAAAATTGCATATGTGTTTAAGACATATTTACCCACTCATTCTCTTTCACTCATTTTACCTGTAAGTTACACTGTTATGTTTGAGACCTTCTTGGCATTTAGATAATTCAAAGGAATTTACATTCTTGACGAATTACTGGCAGTTGCATTATTTCTCCCCACAATGTGAACAATCTTGAAGTGATAATGCTGTAAAGGAAATTCTGGTACAACATACTGACATTTGGTTTGTTGTAATTTTTCCACAATGGCTAAGGGGTTTACAATCAATATGTGCCAATGTTTCCTTATGGCCAGAGGACAAATGTACATATACATGTATTCATTCTGGGTTCTATTTCACTTTTTGGAAAAGTTTCCCCTGACTTCTCTATGCCTGATACATTTTCTTGTAACAGGGTTGCACTGACCTTCAAGTGGTTAGTGTTTACTGTGCCTTGAAGCGTTTTATGAAATTAGGGTCAGCCAACACGTTTCTTTAGTTTGATGCCACAAAGAGCTTGAGTTTAAGACAGACTACTTGAGGAGAAGGAAAAGGCAAGAACTGTTTTTAAAGTAAAATTATTTGTTATTCGTTAATAATAAGTATTGCTGTACATCGTAATCAAAGACATAGGATGCTCAGGTCTTATAGTTACATTGGGTAAGGTCTAATCTATATCCATCATGTGTTCATGTGTATGTGCTCATGTGAGTCCTCCAGAAAGTTGTGCAGTCTAGTTGGTCTTGTGTGGTCTAACTCTGTCCGCACACTTTGCTGTTAATGCTCAATGATGTACAGGACTATGACATCATTGTGGGGTACTGAAACCCTTATACAACTACCCTCCCTCAGTTTTATTTCATAAATGTTAATTAATAATTATATACATATTGAATGGCTTACCTGGGTTACTTCTTTTTACAGCATTTACTGTTCAATTCTTTCCTTATATCGCCAAAATTTTTTAAGTTTTTGACTTGTTTCATAGATCAGTAAAGTCTATGGCCAGGTATAGATTCACTTATTCATAGAATCCCTACAATATGGAAGCAGGCCTTTCAACCCATCGAGTCCACACCAACCCTCTGAAGACCATTCGACCCAGCCCTGCCCCACTACCTTGAATTCCCCGTGGCTAACCCACTTAACCTGCATACTGTGGGCAATATAGCATGGCCAATCCATCTAACCTGCATGTGTTTGGACTGTAGGAGGAAACCGGAATGAATAGATGCAATGCATACTGTGTGAACTCCACACGGGTGGAATTGAACTCAGGTACCTGGCACTGTGAGGCAGCAGTGTTAATTACTGTGCTACAGTTGAGGTGAAGTTAACGATTTTGCTTGACTTCTGAACATTTCCATTGGATCAGACATTTGATTGACCTGGTTAAGGAACTTGCAGTAATCTAACTATTGAAGTTTATGAGAATTATGAGTGGTTACACTCTTCCTGCTCCATTATTAGCATCAGATGCCATCGTGAGTTCTCTTAGGGAGAATTGAAGTGGTCCATCCATGCATTGTTGTTGTTCATCTGACCCTAGTTCCTTTGCTGTATAGATGTGTCCTTCAAGGTTCTTTTCCAATGTTGTTTGCATGTGTTAGGTTGGGAATGAATAATAAATTACTTTGTTGCTTTCTTAATGCTATGGCAGCAAATCTGAAAAGCACTGCAATGTGTCCAAGTTTCACGTTTTCTGATTTTAGAATTAAATCTGTGGTGAAATACTTTACCACTTAATTGCCTATATATTGTTGTCATATATGGTATAGTATGGGGATCTTTCTCCTCTGGTCAGATAATTTATTAAGCTATGATTAGTCAACAAACTTTCTAAAATGTACTACATTAAATTTGAATGTTTGCTGTTTAATGCTCCTGTCGAGACTACTTGGTCTTGAGCTAGATCTTCATTCACTTTGAAAGCAGTTTAGTAACTGATTTACCTAAGAAACAAATGCCAATTCTGTCACAAGTGAGCTCTTGTAATCAAGTCAAAATACTGTGGATGCTGGAAATCTGAAAACAAACACAATACTGGAGAAACTCAGCAGGTCAGGCAGCATCTGTGGTCAAAAAAACAGACTTAATGTTTCCAGTCTACTTCTGAAGAAGAGTCACATCAGTCTAACCTGCAGTTGTTTATCCTTCCAATGGCAGTGGCACTGTTTCTCAGGGGTCAGTTAGATTAGTTAGCTGGACAGCTGATTTGCGATGCAGAGTGACACTAACTGCATGGATTCAGTTCCCACACCAGCTGAGGTTACCATGAAGGACTCTCCTTCTCAACCTCTCCCCTGATCTGAGGCATGGTGGCTCTCAGGTTAAACCATCACCAGTCATCTCTCTCTCTCTGAGGAGAGAACAACACAATAGCAACTTTACCTTGTCTTTTTGTTTCAACATATTGATATGACAGAGCCAATTCATTTCCACCAATCTGGGTTGTCAATCAAATAATTTACTTTACCTTTCCGCTTGATTCTCTTAAGTGGACCACGGAACTGTGTTCTTAATGGTTTGCTTACAGAGACAGTAATACAAAGATCTCACCCCTGTTGAAATGTTCAGATCTTGACATGCTTTTCTGTTCATTTCTTCACAGCTGTTTGTGAAAATATAAGGCATTCTGCGCTACTTTGCAGGCTGCTGTGAACTGCTCCTGAAACACAAGCACATACTCTAACAGAGGATTTGTTCCTCTGTTCTAAAAGCCATTATTTTGTTAGTTTCAGTTGACCTCTTATTTCATGCCCATAAACTAACTGAAAAGGAATAAAGTCAGTCGGCTGATTAGGTGACTCTTATGTGGCAGAAATTCCATTCCTTACTCCCAATCATGTCGGTTTTCACAACAGTATTCCCTGATCACAGCTTTTAGTGTTTGATGGCACCTTTCTAAAACTCCTGTGTCACTAGTGAAACACTGAAGCTTTTTAATTATGCTATACCCAGATTACTTGTAAGTTCCTGAAAAATTTTAGAGATAAAATTGTAACCTAGGTTTGATTGCATTGCCATTGGTAATCCATACTGAACAAAGAACTGAGTTAACATCTGTACCACTGCACTAGCAGTAATCTTTCTCAAGGATATGGTTTCTAGAAATTGAGTTATTATATCCATCATGTAAACTGATGGATAAGTCCTCCACAGTAAGTCTTTCTTTAGTTTGGAGTAAAAGTATCGCACAGTTCACTGGAAATATTACTAAATGGCTCATTAAAAAGTCTGGTCTAGGGATTGCAATTGAATTAGCTTTATAGTCACAAATACTCAGATAAGAACATTGAAAAGTTTACAAGTTGCCACATATGGTACCATCTTAAGTACAAAGATACCTCAACACATATTCTTCAGTCGTCGTTCTTAGAAAAAAAAAATAGAAAATAAAGAAATAAGAAAAGAAATTATATGTGCTGGTTTGATTGCACGTTGTGATTTTTTCCAAATCAGCAATTTCTGGCACATTTTCCAAATTGCATCACATGCTGTGAATATCAGACCAGTGAAAATGTTGACTTTAAGTGAATTAAGAATCTTCCAGATTCCTGCATGTTCAGCCACAAAAATTTCATGGGCTTAAATATTTCTTAACAATCGCACAACCACACCACTGCCAGAGCCATGGTACAGTGTGGTTCAGGCTGCATACATCATGGCAATACCGATTTGATTCAGGTAGGGACAAAAATCTCCAATAGTATGCTGTCTAGTTTCAATTCTGAACTGACCTTGTCATGGAAGGTGCAAAATAGGAAGGCAATTCAGGTCCAGAATCCATAAAGCAGTTCAACATTATCAGTCCAATGAATTTTGGGAATTCTGAAGTCTTGTTTTTGGTCTTTGCTCTAAACTCTGTTACTTAGCTACTGAATCTATTCTTCTCCCTGGCAACAGGCTGGGATTAAATATGTCTGTCTGGCTCAGAGATAACTTCCAACTATATTTTTCTATCACAAATATTACCAATTTCTACCTCTTAACATAGCCTAACTTGCCCCTATCTCTACTGAAATCCTCATTCATATCTTTGTCATCTGGAGATTTGATCATTACATTGTACTTCTGTTTGATCTCCCACAGTTTACTTCCTGTGATCCTGAGGTCATTCAAAATGCCTGGTGCCTCTGTTTCAACATATGCCAAGTTCTATTCATCTCTTGTTTTCAAATCCCTCTCAGACCTCACTGCTGTTTAATTCTGCATTGCACATTATCCTCCAATATATTAATGCTCCTGACAAACCCCGATTGTATTCATTCCACCATTGATGCCCAGGCCCTAAGTTCTGAAATTCCTTCCCTGCACATCTCCACCTCTCGCTCTCACATTGAGTTTTAATACACTCCTTAAAACCTACCTCTTTGATGGCTATCTGATCTAATATGCCTTATATAGCTCAGAGTCATGTTCGGTTTTATGATCTTCTGTGAAATAGCTTGGAATATTTTGTAAACATCCTACCTGAAGGTGAGTCACTAATGATGAAAGGTTTAGGGTAAGAAACAGTGCTAAATGATTGTAAGAGAGATGGAGATGAATCAATTAGGTAGAGCTTCTGAGGAGAGCAGAGTCTGCCCATTGCATGAACGCTATTGATTACATTTATCCTGTTATCATTATTTATAAATACCATCTCCAGACTATGCTGCTGACTACATAAGTCCCCCAGCTCCCTCACATCCTACTTCATCCAAAACATTCACAAAACTATTAGCTACATAGATTTGAGGTAAACAAATTGTTGTATTTCCATTCCTTAACCCAATGCCTCCCTGCCAGCCCATGAGTAATTTTCCAGCTGTTTAGCAATACAGGAAGGATGTGGAGGCTTTGAAGAGGGTGCAGAAGAGGTTTACCAGGATACTGCCCAGTTTAGAGAGTATGAACAATAAGGAGAGGCTAGAAAAACATGTGTTGTTTTCTCTAGAGCAGCGGAAGTTGAGGGGAGACTTGGTATAGGTCTATAAAATTATGAGATGGATAGATAGGGTTGATGGTCAGAATCTTTTTCCCAGAGTTGAAATGTCTAAAACTAGGGGGCGTGCGTTTAAGATGAGAGGGGGAATATTCAAAGAAGATGTCAGAGGCAAGTTTTTTACATAGAGAGCGATAGGAATGTGGATCAAGCGATCAAGGGTGGTTGTGGAGGCAGGTCCAACAGGGCCATTTTAGAGACTTTTAGATAAGCACATGAATATACAAGGAATGGAGGGATATGGATCAAGGGCAGGCAGAAGGGATTAGTTTAATATAACATCATGTTCAGCACAACATCATGGGCTGAAGGACTCATTTCCACACTGCACAGTTCTATGTTCTATGTTCATAACATAGGACATCTTCCTTGATGCTAATGCATGATACTTTGACTCCTTACCTTAATCTGGTCCTTCTCTGAGCTGCTACCTGAGGATCATGTCTCTTTAAGGTAGTCGAATGTTGACTCAAACAGTGAGTCTTTGGGAATGGGGATGATCTACCTTTAGGTTCCTCTCCCTTTGCTGTTCCTGCTCGGTTTTATTTATTTATCATTCTGCCAAGTGTGCAGGCATCTGAGGGAGCTGGCAGGAAGCCAGTTATTTGAATAGCAGCAGCAGCACTTGAATAGATTCTTCCATGCCCTGGGCTCAGGGTTCCGACTGGTTACTTGTCAAGAAAATGCTTGATTAAATGGCTGCAGTCACCTGGGACCTGGGAACTGCTCAGGGATGCTTGTCTGGATCCTGGCCCTCATTGTTTTAAGGCCATAACAATCATTTTGAATCTCAGTAGTCTGATTATCAGTATAGAATTCATCAGCTTGTCGTAGGTCTTATTGTGTGACTTGGAGAGGCTTCTAGGTGCTATAATCTCAATGATACTGCCTGATGTTAATAAGCCTTCTTTTCTGGTGCTGCTATGGATGACATTGGACTTAACTGTTATCCCCTTGCTGCGTAAGTTGCAAGACCCCATCTCAGCCAGCGGTGTCAACACTCATAGAGTCGTAGAGTCATAGAGATGTACAGAATGGAAACAGACCCTTCGGTCCAACCCGTCCATGCCGACCAGATATCCCAACCCAATCTAGTCCCACCTGCCAGCACCTGGCCCATATCCCTCAAAACTCTTCCTATTCATATACCCATCCAAATGCCTCTTAAATGTTGCAATTGTACCAGCTTCCATCACTTCCTCTGGCAGCTCATTCCATACAGGTACCACTCTCTGTGAGAAAATGTTGCCCCACAGGTTTGTTTTAAATCTTTCCCCTTTCACCCTAAACCTATGCCCTCTAGTTCTGGACTCCCTGGCCCCAGGGAAAAGACTTTGCCTATTTACCCCATCCATGCTCCTGATAAAATTTTGTAAACCTCTATAAGGTCACCCCTTAGCCTCTGACACTCCAGGGAAAACAGCCCCAGCCTGTTCAGCCTCTCCCTATAGCTCAAATCCTCAAACCCTGGCAACATCCTTGTAAATCTTTTCTGAACCCTTTCAAGTTTCACAACATCTTTCCGATAGGAAGGAGACCAGAATTGCACGCAATATTCCAACAGTGGCCTGACCAATGTCCTGTACAGCCGCAACATGATCTCCCAACTCCTGTACTCAATACTCTGACCAATAAAGGAAAGCATACCAAACGCCTTCTTCACTATCCTATCTACCTGCGACTCCACTTTCAAGGAGCTATGAACCTGCAATCCATGAATGAATAAAATAAATCTGACCGCTGAACAGTACATTATCCACCCAACATCCTATTAGCAAGCTATAGTGACCCATCTGCCTATTCAGGGTCATGGTGACAGTCTGCTACTCTGTGAGCTTCTATGTACCTTCCTTTGATTGCTAAACCTTTCTGTATTGTTAAAAGACAATCTTTTATTTACAGTCCAATTACTTTTTGAGAATATAATGGAGCTATTGTAGGAAGTGGAAGAGTTTACCCATTCAGTGCTGCCAAGAGCTGGAACTATCCTTAGTCAGGAAAATCCCTTTCTGGGAAATTCTACTCCATTACATTGAGCAGGTTAACCTGAAATCAATAGAAATCTTCTGAGAATTACAATAAGGGTGAATACAGAAATGTCGTGTGAAGGCTTCGGGCACTCAGTAATATTAACAACAATAATTTCCAGCCTGCAGTGTTCATCACAAACATGAAAAGGCAGCACCAGAGCTGATTCTGCAAAAATTGCCTAACCTTGTAACAGATGGTCTGTGCTTAGTTTTTTTTGGGTTAGCAACCGACTTGAAATTTCCGGGTCAGAAGATTCAAAAATGATTATTTATTTATGTATTTTGCAACAATTACAAAATATCATTTGACTCTATGTAATCAGACAAAATTGTTGAACTCAGTGGTAGAACTGGACCATAAAAGGGAAAGATTTGGAAAAATGGCAGACCTTTTCAATCCAATTGAGAAATCCACAGTACAGATATTATTACAGTGAAATAAAGGCAAATTAGCTGAAAGGTCACCTTCAAGATCAAAGTGGAGTCAAGTAAAAATACTTCGATGTAATTAAAAAAAACAAATACTCAGAAAGACCAGGAGGGTAAGAGGTTTCAAATGCCTGATCAGTTCTGGTTACAGAGAAGATTGTTTTTAACTTAATTGTGTTTAAATTAATAGGGTTAATAGTGTTGGTATGATGCTATTATTGGAGGTGTCAAGGTGTTTGTGGACACTTTGTGGAATAGAAGAACAAGCCTCAGAATAAGTCAAATAATGGGCCTTCATCTGAAGATGTTCAATTAATTAGGAGCTGCCCTGTGATCTCCTTGTTGGTACATATAAATCTGTTTGCTAAATCTTCAGGAGTATATTACTTTTTGAAAAGAATGGCAGGAACGAAAGCAATAGCTTTGTTAGCTTGCATTAGACATACAATATTTTTTGGTTCTTCATTGTTGCTTAGACAGACAATAAAAGAGCAATGTTGGTTATGGGCACACATGAAACAATTTGAGAAGACAATCAGCAGTCTCTGGGCCCTGTTAGAAACGTGTTGTCTGCTTGAGATTTTAATTAGGTACTTGAACACCTTGCTTCCTATTTAGATTGATTAATGCAAATTCCAGAATTTAGTGAATCAAATGCCAATTTACTAAAAGAATACCTCAAAATTTATGTAATGAACTGGAAGGCACATGCATATTGGAACTATTGGTGCATAATTAAAATGTTCAGGCATCTACATTGTGCAACTCGGTGTAATTTGGACAAGCTGAATGAATGTAGCAGCGCTGGTGGTGTTCTTTGGTGTAATTTTGTCAGTGCTGCTGGCTGCATCTACTTTATTTGCTATAACATTCGTCTGGACCTCTCTCCGTCCCTTTGATGTGATTATGAAAACAGTCGTAAACAAATATGGCATTTGGCACCATTTCATTGTAGCTCTCGATGCTGTGAGGATGCCACTCTGCATTGTAAAGAGACAAAAAAATCTGGAATGCAATGTACACAGGCAGGAGGCTGGAAGAACACAGCAAGTCAGGCAGCATCAGGAGGTGGAGAAGTCAACGTTTCAGGTGTAACCCTTCGTCATACACACAAAACATCAACTTCACTACCTCTTGATGCTGCCTGGCTTGCTGTGTTCTTCCAGCTTCCTACCTGTCTACTCTGCATTGTTAAAGCAGTTGCTCAGCATGAAAGTGGGTCACAACAAATTATTTTAAAATACCAATATTTACTGAAAGGTTTCTTTTGCTAACTCTGAGCATTGCATGAACACAACTTTTCTTTTGCCATTGCTACATTTATTTCCATATAGTTGTCTAATTCATTTCATAAGCTTAAAATACACTCTTAGCTCACAATGTTGCTTCTGGTGCACCCAAAGGTGTAATGAGTTTTTCAAGAGATGAAGGTCCAGGGGCGCACAGTGGCTCAGTGTTCAGCACTGCTGCCTTACAACACCAAAGATACTGGTTCAATTCCAGCCTTGGGTGACTGTCTGTGTGTAGTTTGCTCCCTGTGTCTATGTGTGTTTCCTCTGGGTGCTCCGGTTTCCTTTCATAGTCCAGAGCTATGCAGGTTAAGGTGGATAGGCTATGCTAAATTGCCCCATATTGTCCATGGATGTGCAGGCTAGTTGGATTTTCCATGGGAAATGCAGTGTTACAGAGGTTAGGTAGGGGATAGTCAGTCCGGGTGGGATGCTCCTCCGAGAATTGGTGTGGACTTGATGGGCCACATGGACTGTTTCCACACAGGAGGGGTACTGTGAAGCTGCTGTCTTATTGGATGTACAGATTACCTGTGATTCATGGACAAATGCATTGAGGCTTAGTGCAGCTGAAATTTTGCAATTCACCATCCCCTGAGAAAAGGAACAGGAAGTGACTTCACAACAGGAAATGACATCACCACAGGAAATGACATCACCAACCCAAAAATATAAATAGTATGCAGGTATTATCAGCAGTGCTTTGCCTGAGGCCCACTGAAGATGTTACCTAGTGGGATGACAAAACATCTGGAAATGAACCTTCCAGCTCAGTGAGCAAACCTACATCCAAAACCTCAACCTGAGCTACAAATCTTCTCAAAACTCGATAGAGTAACAGAGTTATACTGCACAGAAACAGACTGTTTGGTTCAACCTGTCCATGCCAACCAGATGTCCTAAACCTATTTAGACCATTTGCCAGCAGTTGATGTATATCCCTCGGAATTCTTTCTGTTTATATACCCATCCAAATACCTTTTGAATGTTGTAATTGTACCAGCCTCCAACACTTTATCTGACAGCTCATTGCATACACGTACCACCCTCTGCGTGAAAAGGTTACCTCTTTTAAATCTTTCCCCTCTCACCTTAAACGTATGCCCTCTGGTTTTGGACTCCCCTACCTTGGTCATTAAAGCTTTTGTCAACAACCCATTGCCCTCTCTTCAAATCTAAATGTGAATATACATTTAAATGGAGAAGAGGTACAGAGTGTTTAAAATGCCTCTGATTGGATCAGATAGGGTTGATATTGAGAAGTGCGATAATCATGTGTCATCTGGATCTTTGGTCAGATCAGCTTGGCATCTCAAAGGAGCAAAGGCTAAAAAGTGGTACTCCTCAAAACAATGTGTATCATATCAATGAAACTTGTTATTAGTTGCTACGATAAACTGTGTCTTGGTAACTACAGGAGGCACTTCTAGTTTGAGTAGGAAGTGCTTATCCTCTACCATACCAGACCAAACAGGCCTTACAGTTCCCTGCACTTAGGACAGTGGCAGCCCCAAACTTCTTCATGAGCAGCTGTTTGTATGCCACAGTGAGCTGGCAAGCCCTACAGGGCAGAGAGATATGAGTTTTTTTTATTATTCACATATAGGATGTGGGCATTGCTGGCTGACCAGCATTTATTAGGTAAAAACAATGACTGCAGATGCTGGAAACCAGATTCTGGAGCAGCGTGGGCTGGAAAAGCACAGCAGTTCAGGCAGCATCCGAGGAGCAGGAAAATCGATGTTTTGGGCAAGCGCCCTTCATCAGGGATACAGGCAGAGTGCCTGAAACGTGGAGAGATAAATGAGAGGAGGGTGGGGGTGCGGAGAAAGTACCATAGAGTACAATAGGTGAGTGGGGGTGGGGATGAAGGTGATAGGTTAGGGAGGAGGGTGGGGGAAGGTAGCAAAGAGTACATTGGGTGGATGGGGGTGGGAATAAAGGTGATAGGTCAGAGAGGAGGGTGGAGTGGATAGGTGGAAAAGAAGATAGGCCGGTAGGACAGGTCATGGGGACAGTGCTGAGCTGGAACTTTGGAACTAGGGTGAGGTGGGGGAAGGGAAAATGAGGAAACTGTTGACGTCCACATTGATGCCCTGGGGTTGAAGTGTTCCGAGGCAGAAGATGAGGCGTTCTTCCTCCAGGCATCGGGTGGTGAGGGAGGGGCGGTGAATGAGGCCCAGGACCTCTATGTCCTTGGCTGAGTGGGAGAGGAGTTGAAATGTTGGGCCACGGGGCGGTGTGGTTGATTGGTGTGGGTGTCCCAGAGATGTTCTCTAAAGCGCTCTGCTAGGAGGCGTCCAGTCTCCCCAATGTAGAGGAGACCACATCGGGAGCAACGGATACAATAAATGATATTGGTGGATGTGCAGGTAAAACTTTGATGGATGTGGAAGGCTCCTTTAGGGCCATGGATGGAGGTGAGGGAGGAGGTGTGGGCGCAGGTTTTGCAATTCCTGCGGTGGCAGGGGAAGGTGCCAGGATGGGAGGGTGGGTTGTTGGGGAGTGTGGACCTGACCATATAGTCACGGAGGGAACAGTCTTTGCGGAAAGTGGAAAGGGGTGGGAAGGGAAATATATCCCTGGGGGTGGGGTCTGTTTGGAGGTGGTGGAAATGTCGTCGGGTGATTTGGTTTATGCGAAGGTTGGTAGGGTGGAAGGTGAGCACCAGGGGCGTTCTGTCCTTGTTACGGTTGGAGGGGTGGGGTCTGAGGGCGGAGGTGTGGAATGTGGACGAGATGCATTGGAGGGCATCTTTAACCACATGGGAAGGGAAATTGCGATGTCTAAAGAAAGAGGCCATCTGGTGTTTCTGTGGTGGAACTGGTCCTCTTGGGAGCAGATACAGCAGAGGCGGAGAAATTGTGAATACGGGCTGGCATTTTTGCAGGAGGTTGGGTGGGAATAGGTGTAATCCAGGTAGCTGTGGGAGTTGGTGGGTTTGTAAAAAATGTTGGTGTCAAGTCGGTCGTCATTAATGGAGATGGAGAGGTCCAGGAAGGGGAGGGAGGTGTCAGAGATGGCCCAGGTAAATTTAAGGTCAAGGTGGAATGTGTTGGTGAAGTTGATGAATTGCTCAACCTCCTCGCGGAAGCACGAGGTGATGCCAATGCAGTCATCAATGTAGCGGAGGAAGAGATGGGGAGTGGTGCCGGTGTAACTACGGAAGATGGACTGTTCTACGTAGCCAACAAAGAGACAGGCCTAGCTGGGGCCCATATGGGTGCCCATGGCTACCCCTTTGGTCTAGAGGAAGTGAAAGGATTCGAAGGAGAAATTGTTAAGGGTGAGGACCAGGTCGGCCAAACGAATGAGAGTGTCAGTGGAAGGGTACTGTTAGGGATGTCGGAAGAGGAAGAAACGGAGGGCTTGGAGGCCCTGGTCATGGCGGATGGAGGTGTAGAGGGATTGGATATCCATGGTGAAGATGAGGCGTTGGGGGCTGGGGAAATGGAAGTCTTGGAGGAGGTGGAGGGCATGGGTGGTGTCTCGAACGTATGTGGGGAGTTCCTGGACTAGGGGGGATAGGTCAGTGTCGAGGTAGGTAGAGATGAGTTCAGTGGGGCAGGAGCAGGCTGAGACAATGGGTCGGCCAGGGTGGTCAGGCATTTGCTCATCCCTAGTTGCCTAGGGATGAATGGTGAAGCAGACTCAAAGGGCCAAATGGCCTATTCTTGCTCCTAAATCCAATGTTCCTGAGTTCTATGTAACAGTGAGTGGACAGGTTTGATGCTGTGACACTGAGTGAGAGGGGGAATGGATGGCAGAATGTAATATTGACCCAACTCCGCTAACAAAACCGACCATTCCACATCTTCTACAGAAGCAAGTAGGAATATTTTCAGATTCAGCATTGAATAATAATTTGGGTGTTTCAAAAGTTAATCATACTTATTGAGCTTTCCTTTAGTTGAAAATCATGACCTGCTATTAATTACCACCTTTAAAAAATGTATGATTTCAATTGATTTCTAATTGATCTATGTTCCTACTTGAAAGATTTTTCCCTGCTTGACGTATGTTGATTTGGCAATGAAATATGTGACTGCAGGAAGAACTTGGTTAAATATTGGGACTTTGCAGAGCTTTTTATTTTATTATTTTAGCTGTAAAGCAATTAATAATTTGAGCTGACCTAAACTCCATGTTTAATGAAGAAACATAATGCACCACTGCCAATCCTGTTCAGCATCAATACAAAATGTCCGTCTGAAATACTTACAGCTGTGAAGTACATTACCAGACTATTTTGGCAAGTGGTATTCAGCTTCATATATGAAATTAGTCATTATTTGTTTCCATATACTTTTGCCTTTTGGAAATTCAGGACTGCCTTTTGGTTATTCTGGAAAAAACTTGTTCAAGTCCCTCTGTGCTCCCAATAACAAATTAATGAGAAATTGGGCTTGTGTACCCCAAGGTTCTGCTACCTATTGCATACATAAAGAAATTAATAAATATCCTGATAAATTATAAAGTATTACCTAGTTATATAACTCTGCATATCGATATCCCGAAGACTCTTCAGTAAAGATCTCGGGTTGAATTTTCAATGTGGGGTCAGGTATCAGACAACTGGATGAATTCTGGGTCCCTGCTCCCATTTCAAAGATAAGCATTCTAATTGGGCAAGACGTGGGTGCAAACTTCCTCAGTATCTGAGGAGGGAGATTCTTGTTTGGCACATGGGATGAAAGCGGATGGTAGCTGTACTGCTCAATTCAAGCAGGAAGGCTCCTGAGAAGACCAGAATTTGGAAATTTGGAGGAAAGTGAGCATGTTCAAGTCAAGGTGCAATGCTTGACCTCACATTCATCCATATTATGTCCCATGTGCCAAGTTTTTCTCCATTTACTTAACCTGCCTATATCTCTCTGTAGATTCTTTGTGTCATCATCACCATTCACTTCCCCATTTTTTTGTAATATCCACCAACTTGTCTAGAGTGCATTTGCTTTCCTCACCACGACATTACTATATATTGTCAATGGTGGGAATCTAGAGACAATTATTTGGGATACACTTAATAGTTTCATAGAAAAAGGTGAGTCGTTTATGAAGAATCAGTACGCATTTCTAGAGAGGAAGTCATGTTTAACTATATTGTTGGAGTTTTTTGAAGAGGAGACAAAAAGGCCCAATGAGGATATTGTTGTTGACATAGTGTACTTGGAGTTTCAGAAAGCATTTGATGCAGTTCCAATAACTTGACTTGAGAAAAATCATAAATCAGGGAATAATAGGGTCAGGAGCAACATGGATACAAAATTAGCTGAGTGATAGGAGATAGGGAGCAATGGTCAATGGATATTTTGCAGGCTGGAGGAGGGTTTGCAATGGATATCACAAGGTGTCAGTATTGGGACTGTTGTGTTTCCTGATATGTATTAATGATCTGCGTCTTGGTGTGGAGGGAGCTGTTTCAAAGTTTACATTTGACACACAAATTGGAGGTATTGTAAACAGTGATGAGGACAGGGTAGAACTCCAGAAAGATATTGACAAGGTACTGGAGAGAATGGATAGATGGTAGATGAATTTCAAAACAGAGATGTGTGAGGTGATGCTTTTTAATTGGAAATGCATTGAAAGACAATACAAAATAGGGGGTATGATTGGGATTCTGGATGCAGGAACAGAGGGATTTGGCTGAATTTGTACACATTGAAAGTGGCTGGACAGTTAGACACAATGGTGAGTGTAGCATAGAGAATCCTTGGCTTTATTAAGATGGACACAGAGTTCAATAGCAAGGAGGTGATATGGAACTTGTATAAGACTCTTGTTAGGTCGCAGGTGAAGTATTGTGTACTGTTCTGCCGCATTACAGAAAGGATGTGAACACAATGGAGACAGTTTAAAAGTGGTTTATGAGAATAGATCCAGGGATGAAGAACTTCAGTCAAGAGAATAGGTTGAAGAGTGGAACTTATTTTTCAAAAGTGACCCTAGTTTTAGATTCTCCCACAAAGGAAATATTCTTTCTGCACAGCCCTTAGTATGCCATGAAGGATTCTTTGTTGTTCATTCTTGGGAATATGAGATTTTCTCGCAAGGCTTTGTGTTTATTGACCATCCCAAATTGGTTTGAGATAAGATCAGTCATGATCTCATTGAATGCTGGAATAGGCTCAAAGGCCCATCCTGTTCTGAATTCATATGTTGAAATATACTTTTGAACCACGTTTCTGTTCCAATAAAGATCATCTTGAAAGTCTCACTTCCTTAGGAGAAAAATGATTGTACTTCTTTTTACTCTTTCATGGGATATGGGCATCAAGGGATAAGTCACAATTTGTTGCCCATTCTTCATTATTCTTGAGAAGGTGATGGTCAACTGACTTCTTCAAATGACACAACAATCAGATGTAGGTACAGCCGCACTGCAGCAAATAAAGAATTTTTAAAAGTCAGCTACTCTTGAACATTTAAAAACTAACATTTTCTTCTGTCTTAGTGCACAAATAGTCTAAGTTTTTACCATTCCAAAAGTGCCTGAGGAGGCCCCATCAATGAAAACTGCACAACTCAGCCGGTGGAGGTGCAATGCTTCATTGACAGTAACAGTTAAATGTCTGTGCTTAACTGTGTTTATGTGGAAGATACAGTTGCTATCCACATTACCCCCATAACAGGAGTGAGCATTGAGACCCTCTCAATCATTAATGTCGCTAAATCTGGGCTATCACGTAGTTGTAATCTCTCCCATTTCTTGCCTTATACAACAAAGTTACAGAGCGAGAATGTTATGGCCTCAGCAAAATTTATAGGAGGAAACATTAAAGTATGTGCCACAAAGAAGTTATAAAACTTCTAGTTATATTGCACCAGAACATATCCTTAGAATGTTCCAAATGCTCTACTTTATCGGTAATGATTTACTTTGGAAGTTCAGGAATTGTTGTTATAATTGATTTGATTTGAACTATTACTGTCATGTACTGAGGTAGAAGGAAAAATGTTGTCTTATGTGTTTTACAAGCAGATTGTACTGTACAAATGCATCAGGGTACCAGAACAGAGTGCAGGATATAGTGTTACAGCTGCGAGAAGGTGCAGAGAGAGAGATCAACATTAACATTGTAGAGGTCCATTCAAAAGTTTCATAACAGCGGGGAAGAAGCTACCTTGAATAGGTTCATACATGCTTTTAAACTTCTATATCTTTTGCCTGACCGAAGAGAGTGGAAAACAGTATACCCAGATGGGAGGAGTCTTTCATTATGTTGGTTCCATTCCTGAGGCAGCAGGAAGTTTGGATGAAGTCAATGAATGGAAGCCTGGCTTGTGTGATAGAGTGAGCTGAAAACACAACTCTCTGGAGTTTCTTGAGAAGACTAGTTGACATACCATGCTGCGGTTTATCCAGCTGGAATGCTTTCTATGGTGCATCTATTAAAATTGGTAAGAGTCGTTGTGGACATGCCTAATTTCCTTAGCCTCCTGGGTAGAGGTGTTTTAGATGGTGTTTTTAGATTACTTACAGTGTGGAAATAGGCCCTTCGGCCCAACAAGTCCACACCGACCCACCGAAGCGCAACCCACCCAGACCCATTTCCCTACACTTACCCCTTCACCTAACACTACGGACAATTTAACATGTCCAATTCACCTAACCCGCACATTTTTGGACTGTGGGAGGAAACAGGAGCACCCGGACGAAACCCTCGCAGACACAGGGAGAACGTGCAAACTCCACACAGTCAGTTGCCCAAGGCAGGAATTGAACCCGGGTCTCTGGCGCTGTGAGGCAGCAGTGCTAACCACTGTGCCACCGTGACGCCCATGTTGGAGTGCTGTCTTGACTGTGCTGTCAACATGGGTGGACCAGGCCAGATTGCTGGTGATCATCGCTCCCAGGAACTACTCTCTCAAACATCTCCACCTCAGCACCACTGATGCGACAGTGATATGCCCTCCACTCCCCTTCCTGAAATCAATGACCAGCTCCTTCATTTTGCTGACGCTGATGGCGAGATTGTTGTCTTTACACCATGCCGCTAAACACGCTATCTCCTTCCTGTACTCCATTTTGCTGTTGATTGAGATCTGACCTACAAGGGTGGTGTTGTCAGCAAAATTGTAAATGGAGTTGATGTGGAATTTGGCCACACAGCCATGTGTGTATAAGGAATACAATAGGGAGCTGAGTATGCAGTCTTGCTGCACCCTGGTGTTGAGGATTATTGTGGAGGAGGTGTTGTCGCCTATTCTTACTGACAGCGGCCTATTGTTCAGGAACTTAAGAATCCAGTTACAGAGGCAGGGGCAGAGACCTAAGTCCTGGAGTTTGGAGATGTGCTTTTTTGAATTATGGTGTTAAAAGTGGAAGTGTATTCAATAAGTAGGAGTCTAACGTAGGCATCCTTGTTATCCAGATGTTCCAGGGATGTGTGTTGGGCCAGGGAGATGGTGTCTGCCATGGACCTGTTGCATCTTTTTGCGAATTACAAGGGATTAAGGCAATCTGTGAGGCTGGAGTTGGCGTGAGCCATGACCAGTCTCTTGAAGTATTTCATAATTATGGATGTCAGAGCCAATGGGCGGCAGTCATTGAGGCATGCTGCATGATTTTGTTTTGACACTGGGATGATGGAGGTCTTCCTGAAGCAGGTGGGGACTTCAGATCGTATTAAGTAGAAGTTGAAGGTGTCTGTGAATACTCCCGCTAGCTGATCTATACAAGATCTGAATCCTCGGACTCCATCTGGGCCGGTCGCTTTCCATGGGTTCACCCTTAAAGAAGGCTGATCTAACATCTGTGCTGACAACTGAGGATACAGATACATCTGGGGCTGATGGGACAGGTGATGTCGATTCACTGTCCTTCTGTTCAAAGGGAGTGCAGATCACATTGAGCTCATTGTGTAGGGAATGTATTATTGACCTCGATGCTGTTTGACTTTGTTTTGTAGCCCGTTATATTGTGTAAGTCTTGCCACAAATGATGTGGTTCCCTGTGATTAGTCTGGGTCTCAAGTTTAGTTTGACATTGCCTCTTGGTGTCCCTTATAAAGGTCATACCTGAATTTCCTGCATAGGTCAGGGTTGACCGACTTGAACCCTTCAGACCTAAACTTCAGTAGAGAATGGATCTCTTGGTTCATTCATGGTTTCCAGTTGGAAAACATATGGATTAACTTCAGTGAATTTGTATGTAGCAATAGCCTAGAAATATCAGTGAACCTTATAATGTATTTTGATGGTGTTGTTTGATGGAAGATAATGACCAAGACATCATGAGAACATATCACTCCTTTTTTATAGTGCCATGGGATTCGGAACAATGAGAAATCGAAATGTTCTGTACAACTTTGGAAAATTCTGTCCGTCATAAAATGTGAGCGGTAGGTGAAGTAAGTTGAAAGCTGTAAAATAATTTGTATATAACTTCCAATCTTCATTCTGAAAAGGGATGATTGTAGCTAGGGGATCTCACATCACTCCTGTTTTATATTTTCGATTCTAAAGTTTGACCTGAAACCGTACAGGCAGGGAAAATGATCAAGGCACATAACTGAGGACACTTCAACAACTGTTTAATAGTTTATTGATCGACTGCTAACTTAGAAAAAAGTAGCCTGCACTCTAAACTTTAAATGTGTATATATTAATGCTGTTTGTACCACTTCCAAACTCTATCCATGTTTGTTGATTATTCAGAGGAGTACATGAGCAGATAATCAATTCTGCCTGTGGATACCATTGCAAATTGCTGCTCCTATCCCTTAACAAATTGACTTGCAAAAATAATACACATGTCAATGATGATGCAGAACTCTCTCACTTTTGATTATATCTACCAACAATTGCACAACCTGAGTTCATAAATAAAAATAGAAATTGCTGGAAAAGCTCAGCAGGTCCGGCAGCACCTGTGGAGAGAAGTCAGAGTTGGCGTTTCAGGTTGAGTGACCCTTCCTCAGGAGTGTTCACAAAGAGATGATTAACATATGAAGGTGTTCCGATGAGGAAAATCCTGGCTTATAAACATCATCAGATTTGTAGCTCCATTTTACTCAAATAAACAGTTTTGGAATTAGCATTTCCAAAGAGTTTGAGTGTCCACATGGGAAACTACATATTGCAAGCTTGAGAGTACTATTTTCCATTCAACAGTTTGTCCCTGGGTCTTCAGTAGTCACATTAAACCATTTTACTCTTGGATAGGTGCATAGCACTGTTTGGTCTGATTGCTTTTGCTGTCTCTTGACTGTTCAATTCAAGAGGTTACTCCATTGTGTCTGTGTTCCATCTCAACCTTGTTTTAAGTTCAGTTACAAAATCCTGTAAAATGCTGGCAGTCAAAACGTGGCAATTTTGTAATTGTTGCTTGAACCTTAATGTTAGCTTCCTTTAGTTGAATGTGTCTTTGTTCAAGGATTGGCTATGTGATGCATCATAAGAGTAACAGTTAATTGTCTTGAGATCTAACAATGTGTAAGTGGACATCTTTTATACATTTAGTCACCTTCAAACCCTGTTTTCCACTCAAACAAAAATTAGACATTGGGGAGAAAAAGCATTGGAACCATAGTGGAGGATTTCCTTCATTTTTATGAGCATCTTGCTTTTGCAATAAGCTATGTTAATGGAAGCTTACCTATAATTGTTTGCTAAACATTGCTTAGCAAATTTTTAATAAGTCAATTGTGATTATATTAGGAAAGTTCTGTGGGCATGGAGGGGTGCGTTAAAATTGAAGTGAATTTAAAACTAAATAGAAGCAAAATATTGCAGATTCTGGAAATCAGAAATATAAAGAGAAAATGCTGGAGAAACCTATGAGGTCAGACACTGGTAAGGCCACAACTGGGGTATTGTGTGCAGTTCTGGCCACGACAATACAGGAAGGACATATTTGCTGTGGAGAGAGTGCAGTGAAGATTTACCAGAATGTTGCCAGGGCTGGAGAATTGTGGCTGTGAGGGGAGTTTGGAGAGATTGGTCTTATTTTCCTTGGAACAGAGAAGGCTGAGGGGCAATATGATTGAAGTATATAAGATTGTGAGGGTTACAGATAAAGTAGACAGGAGGGACCTGTTTCCCTTGAGAGAGAGTTGAAAAACCAGGGGTCATGGATTCAGGCTAAGTAGCAGAAGGATTAGAGGGGATATGTGAAAATAAGTTTTTTTTAAGCAGAGGGTGCTGGTGTCTGGAATTGTCTACCTGAGCCGGTGGTGGAGGCAGAGAGCCTAAACTCTTTCAAAAAGTACTTGGATCTGCACCTTAAGTGCTCTAAGCTGCAGGGCTATGGACTGTGTGCAGGAAAGTGGGATTAGAAAGGGTATCTCAGTGTCTTTGGGTCATCATGGACAATGTGGGCAAAATGGCCTCCCTCTGTGCTGTTTCATTGATATGGTTCTATTCTACGGATTGGCAGCTTCTGTGGCGAGAGAAACAATTATCATTTTGAGTCTGGCATGACTTTTCTTCAGAACTGAAGAGCCTGAAGAAGAGACGTTCTGAAGAAATGTCAGAACAGTCCTGAAACATTAATTATGCTCCTCTCTCTAAAGATGCTGCCAGACCTGCTGAGTTTCTCCAGCATTTTCTCTTTTAAATTTAAAGCACAGTCATAGCCTTAAATGCGTAAGGATTGAGTAATGGCATTAAAACAGGGGAGGGCTAGAAAAGTAGAGTTTTTTGAGATGCAATATTTCGGGAGGACTGTTTTACAACAGCAGGAATTCTCCCAGCCTGGGAAATAAAATTTGTGAGTCCACTGTATAAATGACAGACACTAGTTGAGCTACATGAGGCTTTGGAACCAACGAAAAAGCAGAAACATTTTGAATGACATGTAAGCCCTTAGCTTTCAACAATTGCGGTGCCTGGGACCTGTATGACAGAGTCTGCATTAAAAGCTAGGTTATCGGCGAATAACTGGTGCAATGCATATATAATATGTCAAGCAACATGCAATTTCTGGGGATAAAGGTGGAGCAGTCCACTAACTATAACCGTATGAAAATTGCTATGTATCAGAAAGTAATTATGTACAAAAGGTGGCCATTTGGCCCATCAAGTCCATGCCAGAGCACGCAGCCGCTTTGCTGTTATTTGTATCAAAGGCATCAGGGAGAAGAGGTCTCCACTCAGCCAAATGATTATCTCTGTCTACTCAGCCTGGCCTTGGGTTCCAGTTTACAATAGGTTTTCTTTTCTGCCTTTGGCATCTTGGAGGATTACACTAAGACCTCTCTGAGGCAGGGTTTGCTGAACCCATTGTGATTCAAAGGTCTGCTACAAATCGGATCTGAATCACTCAGATGTTAACATACCCAGCATCTTGAATCACCCCTCCCAAATGACAGCAGAAAATGAATAGACCATTACAGCCAATAGATCACCGGACACAGCAGGGCGAATTACAGACTTCATTTATAGTTGTATTGTAAAAGTCTGCATCGATTTTATTTTTTGGACTATGGAATTAAAATGAGCAAAAGGACACTGCTTTAAAAAGGACAGAAGGCATGTGGAGTATTTGCTGCTTTGGAATAGCAAGCAGAACTGGAACAATGCATAAGCAACAATATTACCTTTGGGGACACTGTGCTCAGACAAAGTGGCACCACTTACATGTTCAGAGTAACTCTGCCCAGAGACAGTCCTTGATTGGTTTTTCAATAGGCACCAGTTGTTCAAGCGAGCTCAGCACAGTGGATCCTCTTTGTGAGGAGAGTGAAACAGAGTGAAGCAGGGAGACTTCAAGGTGTTAGTTGCACCAGTCTATTTCTGTTCCCTTGCTCTGGAATAATTGCCTTCTCCAACTCTCCGTCAAAACAGCAGGGAAAAATTACATTCAGAGTTTATTGAAAGGACACTCAGGGAGGAAAGGAAGAGCCTGGGCCCAACCAAGCAAGTAGCAAACTAAAGAGGAATTATTGTTTCTAGTAACATCAAGGCATCATTGAAGAAAGGAAAGGATTATGGAACCAGTCCTTCCTGTTTTGTGATTTTGGTCTGGTGTTATAGAGCTGTGTTCTTTGTGATTAGTTTTCTTTTGCCCTCTACTAGTAATACAGTGGGTTCTGTTATAACGAGTGCTACTTTAACGTGATTGAAGAATTTAGACTGTTATTTGTAGAACAGGAACTTTCCTAACTGTATTGGCTAGAACACGATTCCAGCCCCATTGGTTTAAATGACGCGGCTAATACGTGATTTTCTTATAACACAAGATTGCACGAGAATGGAACTATCGGGTTATATCAGAACTGACTGTATAGTGTTTTATTTTCTCTATGTATGTGCTGATATTTTAAAGGGTGCCTGGAGTCTGCCCTGAGCTTCATGTTGGGAATTGTCAACATCTAGTTCCGTTGCAGTGGGTGGTAGAATAGGAAGCTGTAAGGTAATGAGGTGAGATTAGGAATTAATGTGTCTGTGAACAGGCAGTCATCCTCATTCCTGGGCATCTCGCCAATTTGTAGTGAGGATCTCAACTGGAAGCCTGGAACTCTGAAAATGCTATGAGTTGCTCTTGAAGTTAAGAAAGGGATTGCTTGCCTTCACATACCATTCTCTCAGAATTTTTCTTTATATCCTGGGTCAGTCAAAATCCTTGATGATTCAGAGCTTAAAAATGTGTTGCTGGAAAAGCGCAGCAGGTCAGGCAGCATCAAAGGAACAGGAGAATCGACGTTTCGGGCATAAGAAGGGCTTATCTGACTTGCAGTCTCCTTTCAGACCAGCACCTTGAGACTGCCCTGCCAAATTGTGTTTTTCTCTGTTTATTTATCTTTCATTTCTGCAAGAGCCTTATCACATTAATCATCTCATTAGTCTAAAACTTAAAGATGCTTTGTTGAAACCCAGCCATGCAGGCAATATTTCTATTGACTTTTGGAATCTTAGGTGTTTTGTTTAAGTTTCATTTGGGGAATTAAATTAACCCTTTGTTTTACAGACTGCCAGTAGTATAGCTTTGAATGGTTCTTCACACATCAGCTGTAGCAAGACATGGAAAGCTAGATATTAAGCTAGGGAAGTGAAAACAGCAACTTTCAATTATATAGCATCGTGCAGGATGTCTTAAAGTTCTTATGGTCAGTTAAGTGCTGATCATTGCTATAGCATAGGAATGAGGGCAGCTGATTTGTGCACAGTACAACTAGAAGAGACTGAGAATTCTGCAGCAGGTTACATGATGTTTTGACTCCCATCATCTACAAGGCACAGGTCAGGATTGTGATTGAATGCCCCCCAGTTGCCTGGATGAATGCAGTTCCAAGAAGCTCAACACCATCCAGGACAAAGCAGCCACTTGATTGTCAACCTTCATTCCCTCCACACCGTGCAGCAGTGTGTTCCATCTACAGGATGCAAGCAACCAATAATCTTTGGTATCAACTCCCACGGCTGTGCTCTCCGCTACCTAGAAAGAAAAGGGTAAGGTGCATGGGTACACTGCCCTCCAAGTCACATCACGATGTGGAACTATATTACTCTCCCTTTACTCTCACTGAGTGAAAATCCTGGAAATCCTTTCCCAATAGGACTGTGGGTCCACCTACATCAAATGAACTGCTGCAGTTTGTGAAGGCAGCTCACCACCACCCACACCGCAGCAATTAGGGATGGGCAATTGCTATACCCATATCTCATGAAAAGATTAAAAGTGATTCTGTGATCCTATTGAATTCTCTGCTTTCTTTGTTTAATTTTGCTGTTCATTCTGTTGTTTTTTGAAAGATTTTTCACAAAGAGCCTCTTTCCTTGCCTTGTCTGCATTCTTATCCAGATCCAGGCATCTTGAAAGCCTTCCGTTTTGTCTTTTATCAATATCTTGATTCAGCCACCTTTCTTACCCTTTCTCTTCCTTTGAAATATATTATATTCTGTATTATGTATTACTTTTCATTCTTGCCCAGATTGCATTCAGCTTTTCATTCATACTGAACCTATCCCATCACCCCAATGTATTTTTCATATTCCATGCATTGCAGAATGTGCATTCCAATTTGTTTTGCTTCGGCTTTATTCTCTAAATTATCTTCTATTTTTACTTTTGTTTTTTGGTACCTGGTTAATTTGATTCTGCTCCTTTACACCATATCCAACCTGCTAATTGTTTTCTTCATGTTTTCTGTGTGTCATCTTCATCTGTTCCTCCCTTCACAATTATTTGATCCTGTTCATTTATTTTTCACAGTTGTTTTACTCACTTTCCAATTTTAAACATTTACTGACTTTCTAATTAAACAACATTGCCTTCCCTCATGAGTGTAAGAGTCTCTCAATCTCTTCCATAGTTTCAAAATTTTGGACTTGATGACATTTTCAGCAGACATGTTTACCGAGTCAATATTCAGTGTGGGAACTCCCACATCTCTGAGGAAAAATACACCACTGCCCCTCCTGTGTCTATATTTTTAGATTTTGTTAGTTTGCTCCAGTTGGATGTTTACGAGACTTGGACGTAATGCCAACTTGTCTACTTAGCAGCTCCTTTGTTTTCAGCACCTAATCCCCAAACAGTAATTTTCCTCTTTTAGCAGAACATGTTCTCATTCCTTGAAAAAAAGAACTGGAAATGCCATCTCCCACCTTAAGAAACCAAGACCTATAAATAGAGAGACAGGGCATACCACCAGTGCTTCACCAGAGACTCTCACTGATGATGTTACCTACTATGGTGACGAAACGTCTGAAAACAAACCTTCAAGCTCAGCGAGCTAACTTACACACTTATGCTGTCATTCCATCTGTGCCTTACTCTGTTATCAGTTCACTCTGTGATGTCCTCCCAGATGCCTGGTACTTTTGATGTCTTTCTTCTTTAATCACCTACTGAGAACTGGTTGATTATTTTTCTTTGCTTTTGCACCAAATTTAATGGGAATGAGTTGGACTTTGTCATGTGACAATGATGATTGACAGTGTTTGAGAGTAAACCATATAAAGGTAAAATCACTGAAGTCCTAGTGTCCCAATAGAGAGAGAGAGAGAGACCACAAGTAATGGCTTAACCAGAGGGGAGAGATTGAGAAGGATGGTCCTTCATGGTAACATCAGTCAGTGCAGGAATTGAGCCCACGCTGTTGGCATCACAAACCAGCCATCTAGCCAACTGAGCTAAACAAGGACAGCTCCAGAGTTAACTGAAAGCAGGTGATCGGAATTTATATGTATGGTGCAGTGATAGTGTCAAGACAAGTCTGAATGGGTTGATCACATATGCCTGCAATTTTCAATGGTGGCTTATTTCACCTGTAACAGGTTATTGGTCTTTACAAAATCTATAAGAATATAGTGGTAGTGCCACTATCTCTAGACAAGGAGACTCAGATTCAGGTGCTACTTGGTCCACAGCTGTGTCATAACATTGATCAGAAGGTCTAAAAGAGCTGGGTTCACCTCTGTCTAAAAGAGCTGGGTTCACCTCTGTTGTTATTGCATTGCCCCTGGTGGCAGTGCTTGTTACTAACATGGGTGACTTGGTGGAGGTTTTAAGTAAAGAAAAACAGAATCAGATTTACAGTGTCCTTATCTCTAGATCACTAGGTCTGAGTTCAAGTCCCATCCACTCTGGAGGACTGTGATAGTATCTCTGAACAGGTTGTTGAAAATATATAAGAGCTGGGTTTTCCCCAGTAGGTGACTTGGCTTCTGGAGAGGATTCTGAAGAAGGTTAATGAGTCCTGAAGAGGGATTTCACCTGAAACATTCACCTGATGCTGCCTGGCTTGCTGTGTTCTTCCAGTCTCCTGCTTGGATTCCAGCATCTGCAGTTTATCTTTTCTCTGGAGAGGATCCAGCAGAGATGGGTAGAGACCAGTATTGAATGATATTTTAAGAAGAAAACAGAAATAAACCTCAGGACGTCTTCTGCCTGTTTTAGTAAATGAATATCAGCCCATAGTAGAGTCATAGAGTCACAGAGATGTACAGCATGGAAACAGACGCTTCGGTCCAACTCATCCATGCAGACCAGATATCCCAACCCAATCTACTCTCACCTGCCAGCACTTGGCCCATATCCCTATAAACCCTTACTATTTATATATCCATCCAGATGCCTTTTAAATGTTGTAATTGCACCAGCTTCCACCACTTCCTCTGGCAGCTCATTTCATACACGCACCACCCTCTGTGTGAAAAGGTTGCCCCTTAGATCCCTTTTAAATTTTTCCCCTCTCACCCTAAACCAATGCCCTCTAGTTCTGGACTCACCCACCCAGGGAAAAGACTTTGTCTATTTATCCTATCCATGCCCCTCATGATTTTATAAACCTCTATGGGGTCACCCCTCAGCCTTTGATGTAGACGTGCAGACCTAAAGATTTCAGTCAGATCCTGAAAACACTGAAATTGTGTGGCGTGCAAGCAAGCAACATGGTTTTGCAAACCTTATCCCATGTTCGTTTTAGCTCATTCTGTAAGCTCCACTGGAGGAGACATTGAGGTGAATCTGAGGTTGGGCTAGCATTGCTCTATTGATCTCTATAACATGAAGAAACACTTTGTGCAACAGTAAATAACATAGAAATGCAGAAGATTGAACGAGGAGTGGGGCTTTCAGTCCATTGAGTCTGCTCCCCCATTCGATCTGATCATGGCTGGTCATCAAGCATAATACCATAATCCTACCCTCCACCCATATCACTTGATCTCTTTAACCACAAGACCTGTGTCTGTTTTATGAGAGACTGAGTAGATTGGGATTATATTCATTGGAATTCAGGAGAATGAGGGTGGATTTTATAGAAACGTATAAAATTACAAAGGTAATAGATAAAGATAGAAGTTGACAGGATGTTTCCACTGGCAAGTGAAACTAGGACAAGAGGGCATAGCCTCAAGATTAGAGGAAGCAGATTTAGGACTGAATTGAGAAGGAAATTCTTCAACCAGAGGGTTGTTGATCTATGGAATTCCTTGCCCAGTGAAGTAGTTGACGCTACTTCAGTAAATGTTTTTTTGAACAATAAACGATTTAGGTCTTATGGTGGGTGAGTGGGTAAGTGGATCTGAGTCCACAAAAAGATTAATCATGATCTTTCTGAATAGTGGAGCAGGCTGAAAGGGCTGGGTGGCCTACTCCTGCTTCCAGTTGTTATGTTATGTTCTTATGTTATGCCTCCTTCTTGAAAACACAATGATTTGGCCGCAACCACTTTCTGTGGTAGTGAATTCCACAGGCTCACCACTCTCTGGGTGAAGCAATCTGTCCTCATCTCTGTCCTAAAAGGTTTACCCCTTATTCTTAAACTACAATCCTCATTCTGGACTCCCCCACCATGGGAACACCTTTTCTGCATCTACCCCGTGTAATCCTGTTAGAATTTAATAGGTTTCTGTGAGATTTCCCCCTCATTCTGTTCACATAATCTTAACTAACTCAGTATTTCCTCATATATCAATCCTGCCAGCTCAGGGATCAGTCTAGTAAACCTTTGCTGCACTCCACTACAGCAAGAACACCCTTCCTCACCCTGAGCACGGTGGCTCAGTGGTTAGCACTGCTGCCACAGCGTCAGGGTCCAGGGTTCGATTCCAGCCTTGGTGACTGTCTGTGTGGAGTTTGCACATTCTCCCCGTGTCTGCGTGGGTTTCCTCCAGGTACTCGGATTTCCTCTCACATTCCAAAGATGTGCAGGTCAGGCGAATTGGCTATGCTAAATTGTCCATAGTTGTTAGGTGCATTAGTCAGAGGTGGGGGGTGGGTTACTCTTCGGAGGGTCGGTGTGGACCTGTTGGGCTGAAGGGGCTGTTTCCATACTGTAGGGAATCTAATCTAATCAAAACTGAACATAATATTCCAGGTGTGGCCTCTCCAATGCTCTGTATAATTGCAGCAAGACATCCTTAATCCTGTCCTGAAATGGTCTCACTGTGAAGGTCAACATGCAGTTTGTCTTCTTTACTGTCTGCTGCGTGCTTACTATCAGTGACTGGTGCACAAGGACACCCAAGTCTTATTGAACATTCCCCTCTCTCAAATTACAGCCGTTCAAATAATAATCTTCCTAATCTTCCTAACTTTGCTTCAAGGTTATGTTTGCTGACAGGGTTCCACCTGATACTTGCTGCACATCCAGAACCTGCACATTTGTGTAATTACTTTTAAGCACCTTATTTTTATCCAAGGACCCATGGGATGTGGGTTCCAAGGACAGCCAACTCTGTAATTTTCCCTCAGGAGTTAATCCACACCCCCATATCCAGCTGCTCTCTTCTCTGTCAATCATCGGGTGCCACAGCCTCATTTACATTAAGTACATTTGTGGGGAAAAGCATAATTAGACGCCATCAAATATATGATAATCGCCAAGAAATTCAATAAGGGACTCAGAAGAAAATTCTTCACATAACATGTGGTAGGGCTGTGGAACTCAGTATCATGAGGAGTGGTTGTAGTGAATAGCATGGGTACATTTAAAGAAACATTATGCAGAAGTATGAGTGAAGGAGTTATGGCAGATATAATATCAATATACGAATATAGAAACCAGGAGCTGAAGTAGACATTCATGTCTGCTCCACCATTCAATAAGATCAGGGCTGGTCTCTTTGTGTTCTCACATTCCCATCTGTCCCTAATGACCTTTGAATCCCCTGTCTTGCAAGGATCTATCCCCTCCCATCTTAAACATATTCAATGACCCACTTCTCCTACCTTTTGAGGCAGAGAGTTTTAATTTACACAATCCTCTGAAAGAAAGTATTTGTCCTCATCCCTGTCTCAATAGGGCAACCCCTAATTTTAAAATGGTACTCCCTAATTCTGGACTCATCCACAGAAGGAATATTTTATCCACACCCAGCCGGTCAAAACACTTCAATCATGTCAGCCTTCAGTCTTTTAAACTTCAGTGGAAATAAGCCCCGTCTGTTCAATCATTCCTCATAAAAATTATACAAGGTACCAATCTAGTAACTCTCCTTGGATTGGTATATTTATGTGCACTTTACTGATAGGAGGATGCTCAAGTGGAGCTGAAACACCATCATGACTGGTTTGGGCTGAATGGCCCATTCCTGTGCTGTGTTTCCTGTATATGACCCAAAGTGTAAACATCTGACTTGCTGCATGGGAATAAAAATAAGCTATAATGTAAACATCCATCAAGGCACTCCAAAAAGGGTTAAAAAGACAATCCTGCAACGTTGTGGTAGAAAAGGCAGCTGGAAGGAACTGGATGAGAAATAACCCTCTGGCTTTCTTGTTAATATTCCAATGATTCAGCATTCAATCTATTCTATGCAATAAGTGCAGTTAGAGGGAAAATCTGCCCTGTGGGTTATCAGAGGTGCTCAAAAGTTAATTCGAGAGGGGAGAATTATTGAGATGAAATGAAAAGAAGAGAGATGACTTTCCAATATAGTTAAATGTGTCTAAGTTGCAATTTTCACGTTATCTTTAAGATATTGGAAATCTTGTAGAAGATTGGATAAAGTTCAAACAATGGTTCGTAACAAACTTTGCAGTTGCAGCAAACTGAAAGCATCGATTTTCTCCTGTGTTTCTAGTGGCATAGCATTAAGTTTCTGTAATACTTTTAATGTTGAAAAATAAGAGAGTGTGTGTTCACTGCAATAATAAATCAGAATGAGATGTACTTCAAATGTAAGTGTGATTTATGAAAGCAGCAATTTTTCTAGAGTGAAAAATCACAGGAGAAATCATTAATCAGCATGTGAAAAATGATGACTAAGGCTGATGAGTATGTTGAACTGACAGAATCACTGTCAAAGTCCACTGAATTTGCTATGTAAATGTTGATCACGGTCATGTACTACCTTTGTAACAGAAGAATCTATTAGTCAATTGTTTGTGCATGTAGATAAACTCTCGAGTTTGGCATGTATTTCAGCATAACATTTGAAATTGACACTACCAGTGAATTCATTTTCTTCTTTAGCTGAATGTCCTCATCAGTTTCATATACATTCAACAGTAACAATAACTTTAGTGAACACTGAAGGTGAAAAGATTTGAAGGTTGCAAGTCCCACCTCCAACAAGCCAGTTGTTCAAGGAGATTTCAGTGCTTGCACAGGAAGGGTAATTGGGACCTGTGACACACTTGAGGTAGGAATGCAAAAGTTACAGGAATAGAGGAACAGATTTTTAGTCCTTTGTGTTATGCCAAATCCTGGGCAAGGTTCTCAGTTGACAAGGCATGAATTGGCTCATCAACTTAAGGGAACAAGTGAAACCAGACTTTCTCAAGTTAATGAAAGAATAGGTTTTTCAGTTACTAAACATGTATAGAAATAATAACAGAACATGCGATTCACAAATTAGAAACAAGAACTGAATCCAAAATGTAAAAGTAATGGAAATACATGGACCAGTCTTGAGGTTCTATGAAGAGTAGACAACGGGATGTTATGACCATTACTTGGTTCTTACTGTATTCACTGATGTTGGTCAGTGAGCAGTTGATTTTGGGATGCTTGGCTTTCCAGCTGAAAGGCTTTAGCTCTCTTTCCTTTTAACTCTGTTTTTGCTTGCTTTCTGGTTTCCAGCCATGCATGAAAAACTATCCTTCCTTTTCACCTGTAGTACTAGGGATGTTCTTGGCTGTGACACGCACAACACACGCCCGCACCTACTAGCAGTCACAAACCAGGATTGAAATTGACTTTTAGCCCCTTTTAGTGTATTCTTGCAAGGGGAAAGCAGAAAGATGCCTCTCATCCGGACTGCTGTCTTTTCTCCCATTGTGTGCACATTCTGATGTAACCTGGAGCAGATTACTGCTTGCTGTGCAGTTCTCCCTTTTTGAAGTTCACCTATTTGAAGTGTAAATTAATAGGCATCAGTTCTGAAATCCAGAGATTCCCTCAAGGATGGAAAATAATCTGCAAAGACCTTCCAGACAGCCATTGAATTACTTTGTTCAGAATTTCTGTCCTCAGTCATTCTTTTGGCTGTATGTCCTCTTTTTAACAAAGCACATTGCAATTAAAAATGCCCGTAGATGAACTGACGTTAGAATCTAACATCATGGAACTTACTTTGTGCGGTGGAAGTGGGTTAGTTACCACATATGGAGTGATCTAATAGCTAGAGATGGAATATAAATTGAGTATGTGCCCAAGAACAAACTCAAGATTGTTTTAAGGAAGATGACAGTGTGTATCATCTGTAAGAAACACTGCAGAAATTCACCAAAGATTCTTAGAAAGTGCCTTCTAATCACAATCACTTCTAACTAGAAGTACTTGGACAGCAGATATTTGGGAAAACCACTTCAAATTTCCCTCCAATCCTCTCACCATGTTGACTTGGAAATATATAATTTCTTTAGTTTGCTTGGTCAAAATCCCGGATATCCCTCCCTCATGGCATTGCAGGTCTACCTACAGAACATGGACTATAGCAGTTCAAGAAGCAGTTCAGTAACTTTTAGTTCTGTTCAGAGCTGTCTCATGATGGGGTGATCTCACAACTCCATTGCTTCATCTCCTCACAACTGTTCTTGTCGTCAAGAAAAATATCTGATGGATTATTTTTATTCATTCATGGAACACGGGCATTGCTGCTGGGCTAGCATTTACTGCCTATCTGTAGTTGCCTTGAGAAGGTGGTGGTAAGCTGCCTTGAACCAGTACAGTTCATTTGCACTTGGCATTCATTTATCAGATGTGAGTGACTAGCCAGCATTTCTTGCCCTTTGATGAGTACCTGGAGAAGGTGGAGTTAAAATCACATTCTACAACCACTGTATACTGGGTGGTGTTGTTAATATAGACTGTAATGGTGGCAGTTCCAGCAATGGTAAGTTAATAGTGATACAGTTCCACATCAGGATAGTGTGTGGCTCTGAGAGGAATTTGCAGGTAGTACAAGTTCAGGAGAAGTTCAGAGACCTATACAAGGCATAAACTGACCTAACCAAATCTTTTAAAACTAACAGTCACCCTATACTTTAAAGACTTAAGAGAAAATTTGGTTTTCTAGAGAGATAATGCATATTGGTGATGCTTTGTTTGATATACTCCCTATTCTGGAGGAGGGATTGAAGGACCTTAAAGTAAGAATTGTGATTTGAACATGCACTTGATTTATGAAGTTGGTGAGCATCATTAACAGTCTATTGGGTAAGTCTCCTGACCAATTAAAAAATAATTTTTATGTTGCTGAGGGCTGGTGTAGATTGGGAATTAAGAGTCGGTGAAATTGAGGCAACAGCAACAAAATTAAAACAATTTTTTTATTTCAATAACTTGGGATGCAATATCATATCATTGAAATAGGGAGCTATATTACATCTTTTTAAATATGTGATAATTACCCAGGCAACTCAATAACCAACAAGTAGCATGTCTATTCTTGACAATTCTTGACATAAAGAATGAGTGTATTATTTTGATGTAATCATCAGATCAGAGGAGCTAAGGTGTAATGGGCTCTTTAATCATGGACTGATCAGGCAGCAGGTGAAGAGTCTGATCCAACAGTTGCATTATCATCTGGCATGCCACAGACCAATAGGAGAAGGTTGAAGATCAAATCCATCACTAAATGAATTTCCTGGATGAATTCCATTACTGAGTGAAGTTTCCGGAGGAAGAAATTCTCATCAAATTAAATGTTAAGAAAGACGTGATAATGAACCTATTTACAGGAAATGTTATATTATAAGATTACTAATAATATATGTGAATAGAAAAATGCACGGAACCACATAGTTGGAAGTAAGCATACCCTCTTTGTCTCTGTATCCAATTGCCTCTTACTCTTGACACTGTTAAGAAATGTTTTTAAACAGTTCTATGTCTTAAAGGCACTCTAGCAGGTGTTTTATTTTCTTGGAATGTCACATGGGAAGTGCAGCATCAGGTTCAGACCTTTTTTTAAGATTACTTACAGTGTGGAAACAGGCCCTTGGGCCTGACAAGTCCACACTGACCCTCTGAAGAGCAACCCACCCAGACCCATTCCCCTGCATTTACCCCTTCACCTAACACTACGGGGCAATTTAGCATGGCCAATTCACCTAATATGCACATTCTTTTGGACTGTGGGAGGAAACTGGAGCACCCGGAGGAAACCCACGCAGACACGGGGAGAATGTGCACACTCCACACAGACAGTTGCTGAGGCTGGAATTGAACCCAGGTCTCTGGCACTGTGAGGCAGCAGTGCTAATCACTGTGCCACCATGCTGCCCCTCTCTAGAGACGATGTTAGTTGCTGTTGGAGGGTTATGCCCAGTTTAAATAAAGCTGATGGCATGCCTGCTCCAAGCAGCTGGCTAGATTTTGGGTGAGCAAAATGTCAAGTGGCTTACTGGCTGGTGTTGAGGGATGTCCTGAAATCAGTGAGACCCTGGGAATAGGGATTGAGAATGTGATGTGGGAATGGGACGGGTGTTTGTGATTTGTGACAGCACCCAGATTATTTTGTCTGTCACAATAATAAGTATCTACATATTTAATGCCCCATTTAAGTTTCTCTGTAAGACTTATACTTGAGGCAAATGTTAACAATTAAACTAACAGGAAGTAATGGAGTGGTTACAGTTGGAGGTGCAGTGGCAGAAGATTGATATTAAATCTATCACTTTGGTCAGGATTGCTTCTGCCAGACGCAAGTGTTATAATATTTCCTTATATACATGAACATATCAATAGATGATAACTTTTACCCTAATTTTATTGAATAGTAGCTGCTGATTATGGTTCTGCTGTTGCCGTGTGTAGCCACAATTAAGT
Organism: Chiloscyllium plagiosum; assembly: GCF_037043375.1. Lineage (NCBI taxonomy): Eukaryota > Metazoa > Chordata > Chondrichthyes > Orectolobiformes > Hemiscylliidae > Chiloscyllium > Chiloscyllium plagiosum. The sequence continues at coordinate 20,641,970 of NW_028270149.1, forward strand.
CTATCTTCCATTTACTTTCTTGCCTCAGTTAACTCATCATCTATTTAATTGTCCCTGCCTTCCAGACTATTCCACACTTACCCTTTTGTGCTCTCCCTCTCTCCAGCTATAATCCTTTTACAGCCATAACCTTGTTCTGTTTTGAAGGTCGTTCACTTGCTCTTCTATCTCCATAGATGCTGCTTGATCCACTGAATATTTCCAGAACTTTCTATTTTTATTACCAATTTGCAGCATTTTATTTTTATCATGTAATTAGTTATTGACAATGATTGTTTTTTTTCAAAAATTATACGAAGTTATATCAATGTGATATTTATACATATTCTCATAAGTATCAATATGATTATTAAGCAATTTCCAATCAGATCCTGTGGGAACAGTTGATCAGTGTGCATGCATTTGTTCACAAAGTAGCAACTGGTGCAAGTTGTCATGTTTTTGAAAAATGCACAAGTTCTTTATTCTGCTTTATAACTTAATGTTAGATTATTTGGAAACTCTATATTCTTGTTGTCCAATTTAGACTCTCCTATGAATCTCAGTGAAATAAATTCAACCTGATTGAGCATGTGCCATACCTGACAAGTGAATCTTATAAGATTAAGTTTCACAAGGCCAAGGTCAGTCGATGTATTTTCATGTTCTTGAATTCTAAGCTTTAGTAGCGATTGCATCAAGGGTGAAGGGTGACAAAATAATCTGTTTTTCTATTTGTGTAATAAGTGAAACCAAATGGCTGAAACTTCAAATTAATGTTGATAATTGCATTCCTACTTGCCACTTTTCCAGACTGCTGTTTGAATCAGCATGCATACTGGAAGTGTTTTAAATGTAATTTAAAGAAGTTGACAGACTTGATAGCAAACATCTTTTTCAAAATTTGTAGGATTGACAGTTATATAAACAAATAATATGACAAACAAGTACATTGCACGTTGCTATGGTGAGTTCTCTAAATGTATGGTTAATCCACTCTGTGTAGCTCTGATGAAGTTCTAATTTAGCATTTGTTCGGGTTCAGAGAATGCTCAAGTCTTGGTTGCATTCTTGGTCTTTGGTCTATACTAGTAGACAAAAGTGCTTCTGTTTTATCATTACCACACTGCAGATCAGTCCATATGGGATATTGACAAATCCCAAAGAATTATTGATTCTCTTTACATTCATCTGTAATGCCTAACAATGTGTTTCAGTGGAAGCTCAGGGGTTATACTAAAGAGCAAGTATAATGCTAATTACATTGAGTTCCAATACCAAAATGGTTCTTACCTGGAGAACTGAAGTTTAGTAAATTAAATCTGCGTTTAAAATTAAATTATCAGTGATGGTGATCACTGGATTATTGTAAAAATTCATTTGGTTTGCTACGTACATTCGGGAAGGAATTCTCCCATCCATGTAAGATCTGGTGTATGTATAATTACAGATCCACAGCAATGTAATTGACTCTTAACTATCTTCTAGAAGTGGCATAGCAAATCATTCAGTTGTTAACAGAATGGCTCACCAGTACGTTGTGAAGAGGAGTTGGCAGATGGGACTAGGTTAGTTCAGGATATGTGGTTGGCATGGAAGAGTTGAACCGAAGCGTCTGTTTCCATGCTGTACATCTCTCTGACTCTAATTAGGGAGGGCAATAAATACTGGCCATGCCAGTGACTGCACATTTCCTGAACAAATTAAATATTTAGCATGTTATAGTATTCTTTATTAGTTCCCATTTCTCCAAAAATCTTTGTATACATTTGTCAAACATTAAATCTATCAGGCATTAATCTACTGCAAGCTACTAATGCATATTCATCCCATTGTTTAAATGTATTGATTTTCACCACAGTAAATTACTTGATAGAGTCATACTTTATTCACAGGAGGGAAATTTCATAAAAGAAAGTCTTTGATGACTGAGTTGTGTCACTTCTGATTCATATTTGTACCTAGGTGTCACAATTAATACTTTTATGGATGCTGTGAGAGAGAAAGATGGAGGGACTTGGAGGTATCCTTATGCAGTATTTACTCTGTGAATTATTTAAAAGAAATATTTGAAAACCTTTCTTTGTTAAAGCAGACTCAAAACATTTTTTTCCTGCATTAAATCTGAATTTATAGCATTTAAACAATAATTCTATTCAAAATACCTGTTCATCTTTTTGTTGAATCAATGCAATTAACTGTGTAACTTTCCAGATTGTTTTCTCTGCCATTTGTCATAGCCTTGGGGTGCTGCTGCAAAATGCCTAGAATTAAAGATCAAATCTAGAGGCCATGTGTTGTGGAGCATGGCAAAGAGTCATAGAGTCATAGAGATGTACAGCATGGAAACAGACCCTTCGGTCCAAATCGTCCATGCCGACCAGATATCCCAACCCAATCTAGTCCCACCTACCAGCACCCGGCCCATATCCCTCCAAACTCTTCCTATTCATATACCCACACAAATGCCTCTTAAATGTACCAGCCTCGAAATGTGTTGCTGGAAAAGCGCAGCAGGTCAGGCAGCATCCAAGGAACTGGAGAATCGACGTTTCGGGCATAAGCCCTTCTTCAGGAATGAGGAAAGTGTGTCCAGCAGGCTAAGATAAAAGGTAAGGAGGAGGAACTTGGTGGAGGGGCTTTGGAAATGCGATAGGTGGAGGGAGGTCAAGGTGAGGGTGATAGGCCGGAGTGGGGTGGGGGCTGAGAGGTCAGGAAGATGATTGCAGGTTAGGAAGGCGGTGCTGAGTTCGAGGGATTTGACTGAGACAAGGTGGGGGGAGGGGAAATGAGGAAACTGGAGAAGTCTGAGTTCATCCCTTGCGGTTGGAGGGTTCCCAGGCAGAAGATGAGGCGCTCTTCCTCCAACTGTCATGTTGTTGTGGTCTGGTGATGGAGGAGTCCAAGGACCTGCGTGTCTTGGTGGAGTGGGAGGGGGAGTTAAAGTGTTGGGCTACAGGGTGGTTGGGTTGGTTGGTCCAGGTGTCCCAGAGGTGTTCTCTGAAACGTTCCGTAAGTAGGCGGCCTGTCTCCCCAATATAGAGGAGGCCACATCGGGTGCAGCGGATGCAATAGATGATGTGTGTGGAGGTGCAGGTGAATTTGTGGCGGATATGGAAGTGTCCCTTGGGGCCATGGAGGGAAGTAAGGGGGGAGGTGTGGGCGCAAGTTTTGCATTTCTTGCGGTTGCAGGGGAAGGTGCCGGGAGTGGAGGTTGGGTTGGTGGGGGGTGTGGAACTGACGAGGGAGTCACGGAGGGAGGGACGAAGGAATATTCCCAATTCCTTCGTCTCCGCCGCATCTGCTCCCAGGAGGACCAGTTCCAAAATCGTACAACCCAGATGGCCTCCTTCTTCAAGGACTGCAATTTCCCGCCAGACGTAATCGACGGTGCCCTCCACCGCATCTCTTCCACTTCCCGCTCCTCCGCCCTTGAGCCCCGCCCCTCCAACCGCCACCAGGACAGAACCCCACTGGTCCTCACCTACGACCCCACTAACCTCCCTGTACAACGTATGATCCGCCGTCATTTCCGCCACCTCCAAACGGACCCCACCACCAGTGACATATTTCCCTCCCCTCCCCTATCAGCATTCCGAAAAGACCACTCCCTCCGTGACTCCCTCATCAGGTCCACACCCCCCACCAACCCAACCTCCACTCCCGGCACCTTCCCCTGCAACCGCAAGAAATGCAAAACTTGCGCCCACACCTCTCCCCTTATTTCCCTCCAAGGCCCCAAGGGACACTTCCATATCCGTCACAAATTCACCTGCACCTCCACACACATCATCTATTGCATCCGCTGCACCCGATATGGCCTCCTCTATATTGGGGAGACAGGCCGCCTACTTGCGGAACGTTTCAGAGAACACCTCTGGGACACCCGGACCAACCAACCCAACCACCCCGTAGCCCAACACTTTAACTCCCCCTCCCACTCCACCAAAGACATGCAGGTGCTTGGACTCCTCCATCGCCAGACCATGGCAACACGACGGTTGGAGGAAGAGCACCTCATCTTCTGCCTGGGAACCCTCCAACCACAAGGGATGAACTCAGACTTCTCCAGTTTCCTCATTTCCCCTCCCCCCACCTTGTCTCAGTCAAATCCCTCGAACTCAGCACCGCCTTCCTAACCTGCAATTATCTTCCTGACCTCTCCGCCCCCACCCCACTCCGGCCTATCACCCTCACCTTGACTTCCCTCCACCTATCACATTTCCAAAGCCCCTCCCCCAAGTCCCTCCTCCCTACCTTTTATCTTAGCCTGCTGGACACACTTTCCTCATTCCTGAAGAAGGGCTTATGCCCGAAACATCGATTCTCCTGTTCCTTGGATGCTGCCTGACCTGCTGCGCTTTTCCAGCAACACATTTTCAGCTCTGATCTCCAGCATCTGCAGCCCTCACTTTCTCTCAAAGATTTTACCAGCCTCCACCACTTCCTTTGGCAGCTCATTCCACACACGTACTACCCTCTGTGTGAAAACATTGTCCCTTAGGTCTCTTTTATATCTTTCCCCTCTCACCCTAAACCTATGCCTTCTAGTTCTGGACTCCCCAACCCCAGGAAAAGACTTTGTCTATTTACCCTATCCATGCCCTTCATAATTTTGTAAACCTCTATAAGGTCACCCCTCAGCCTCCAACGCTCCAGGGAAAACAGCCCCAGCCTATTCAGCCTCTCCGTATAGCTCAAATCCTCCAACCCTGGCATCATCCTTGCAAATCTTTTCTGAACCTTTTCAAGTTTCACAGCATCTTTCCGATTGGACGGAGACCAGAATTGCATGCAATATTTCAACAGTGACCTAACCAATGCCCTGTACAGCCGCAACATGACCTCCCAACTCCTGTACTTAATACTCTGACCAATAAAGGAAAGCATACCAAACGCCTTCTTCACTATCCTATCTACCTGTGACTCCACTTTCAAGGAGCTATGAACCTGCACTCCAAGGCCTATTTGTTCAGCAACAATCCCTAGGACCTTATCATTAAGTGAATAAGTCCTGCTAAGGTTTGCTTTCCCAAAATGCAGCACCTTGCATTTATCTGAATTAAACTCCATCTGCCACTTCTCAGCCCATTAGCCCATCTGGTCAAGATCCTGTTTTAATCTGAGGTAACCCTCTTCACTGTCCACTACACCTCCAATTTTGGAGTTATCTGCAAACTTACTAACTGTACCTCTTATGCTCGCATCCAAATCATTTATGTAAATGACAAAAAGTGGAGGACCCAGCACCAATCCTTGTGGCACTCCACTGGTCACAGGCCTCCAGTCTGAAAAACAACCCTCCACCACCACCCTCTGTCTGCAGACTCCAAAGTTAACACTGCACCTTTCTTCAGCAGATGTGCTGTTGTTAAATAAAGCTTCAGCTTTCAATTGCTGCCTACCTTCAGCCTTCCTGTCAAACTGTCACAGAAATTCTTTTGAAGGGAAGACTGTACCAGAATGAAGTCGTGCGTTTTGGGTACTGAGCCAGCATTTGATCAGCCAATCACATCATAAGATCATTGAACTGATCTTGTTGTGGTTTCATGGAGTCAGAAAGATAGATATTTTTGCCTTCACTGCATGGACCATAACATGGAGGGATATAGGGCAAGTTGCAGATATCCTTTCAACAGAGCCTGCGTGACTTAATTACAGATTTTAGTATGATGGAAAACGGGATGTTTCCATAAAGGGTGTGTGACTCCCTTATCTCTGTTTCCAATCACAAAATGAAATTGGAAATCTACTCACGGTTAAATTTAGAAAACTGCATCTGGCTGCACAGTTGAACTTTAGGGGACAGAAAAGAATGTTACTCATTTTCTTATTATTTGTTGTTGATACTCTGGAACCACAATGAACCAGATGTAACCAATGCTCTGCCTCGTCATAGAGCCATGGAATCATACAGCACGGAAATGGACTCTTCGGTCGGACCTGTTCATGTTGAGTATAATCCCAGACTAAACCAGTTCCAACTTCCTGCTTCTGGCCCATAGCCCACCAAACCTTTCCTATTCATGTACAGAGGAACCTCGATTATCCGGCATTCAATTATCTGAGCATTCGATTATCCGAATTAAATACTCCCCGCCTGTGTTATTCGGATAATCAAGGTTCTTCTGTACTTACCTTAGTGTCTTTTTTGGTTTGTAACTGTACCCACAGCCACCCACTTCCTCAGGAAGTTCAGTCTGCACACAAAGCACTCTCTATGTCAAAAATTTACCCTTCATGCTCTTCTTAAATTTTTCTCCTCTCACCTTAGAAATATGCTCCTAGTCATAAAATCCCCCAAAAAGTGAAAAAAAATCTACAATTAGCCCTATCTATACCCCTCATGATTTTATAAACTTCTACCTCTCAATCTCCTACACTCCAGTGAAAAAATGTCCCATCCTGTTCACCTTTCTTCATCCAAACTTAAACCATCCATATCCAGTAACACCCTGGTAAATCTCTTCTGAACCCTCTCTAGCATAATAATATTCTACCTATAACTGGGCAACCAGTCCTGGCCATTGCATTCCAGAAGAAGTCTCACCAATGTCATGTACAACTTCAACGTGACTGGCTTGATATATCTGTGACCGGATTAATGGTGAATCATATCGTGTCTGAAATAAGTCAGTAGCAAAAGTACATTTAGCTTTAATTTTGCCATCAGCATGACCATAATCAGGGTAGTTCGGCCATTGATAGAGTTATCTGTGAAATAGTTTTTAAAATCTGTCCTTAAATAGAGGAAAGCATGTGCACCTAGAGGCTTGATCACACTAAATTCTTTCATTGCCCAAAGAAGTGCAGTGTAGTAGTTAATTTTGTTAGTCCCACTGATGGAATGAACATTAAGCGCTGCTCAGGCACAAGATAAACACATTTAAGCAGCAACTCTGTCCTGAATACTGAGTTAATGCCCACTGCTCTTGGCTGCCAAGGCATTAAACCAGTTGCAAACAGCTGCACAGATTGATCCTGAATTATCTCTCTTTACAGCGTTTAGTGATTTAAAAAGAGAATCACTCCAGATGACCTAAACCGTAATGGAAACTTTAAGTGCAGAGCCTGGTTACTACAGCACAAAATTACCTGAAATCTACATGTCTCCAGCATTGCTCATGTTTCTGCCAAGATTTAGATACTTATATGTTGGGTGGGAAGGAAACACACAGCAGATTAGCTGGTTGGGTTTATACTCCAACTAATCTTCCATTAGCATTATATACACAATGTTAGGCACCTCAGTATTGATTGCACAGACCACTGGTGTTCAGCTGAAGACATTAGTACCTCCAATATAATGCAATGGAGAATCAACTTGTAACAATGGGCTGGCATTCTGCGAGTGTAAATGGCTTACTGTTGTCTAAAAAATGCTCATAAGGATTGTTTACTCAGTGTCAAGCATATAGAACAGGCATGGGATTCTGCTGGTTCCTCTCTTCAGGAGAATCTGCTATATAAAAAAGAACCGGAAATGACATCACCCAATGTAAGAAACCAAGACCTATAAATAGAGAGGTGGGACATACCACCAGGGCTTCACTGGAGACGCTCACTTGTGATGTTACCTGACATGTTATCTGAAAATAAACCTTCCAGCTCAGTGAGCTAACTTACATACTTATCATCAACCTGAGCTACAAGTCTTCTCAAAAATCACTAATCTGCCATATAGTTGTATGCTTTGATCTGCAACATTTATGCCATTACTGAAGTTGCAAACTTCTTGGTAATTTATACCTTGTCTCATTTTTCAGTAAGTTGTACAGAACCTACATTGTAATGTGGCTATTCCTTTTTATGTATGCCTCAGTACAGCTCATGGTGTTATTGTATGGGCAGAGCCAGTTCACTCCACTGTAGGAGCTGCTCCTGACAAAGTTTGCTATTATCATTCTGTCTGAGTGTAGGAAACTGCAGAATCTATTTGACCTGGTGTGGTTGAGGAAAACCACTTCCGGGTCTAACTAGAACAGTCTCTTGTAGTGAATAAGAATGATTAGTTGCATGTTAGCAACTAGCTGCCGGGTATAATAACATAACAGACATTGCTACAGAGTTTGTGGAGGACCAGGTGTTAGGTCTCACTGCTTTGAGGTCCAAAGCTATTCTGTTCATAAGTCCACATGACATCAAAATGATGTGTGGTGCTTGTGGCACTCCGTAATATTAACCTTGTTTGGCACCTGTCAGAACCATAATCAAAGGCTGTTCACCACAACAGCTGAAAAATGAGTTGACCCTCTGACTCCTCTTATATATTTCAAGCCACATTTGAAGAAATCCTGATGGCTGTCACAGAACCTTGCATTTCGCTGTAGTCAGATCTTGAAGTCAATCATAGGTCACATCAATGTGTGATATGTGATTAATCGCCATAGCTTCAGTGTAAATCTGCACCGTACAGAAGACAAATGCGTTTTCCATGGAATGGGTACCGTTGGTGTAAGGCCAGTATTTATTGTACACCTTTACTTGCGCTGCGTACAGTCAAGAATCTACTACATTGCTGTGGGCTGGTGTCTCATGTGGCCAGAACAGGTAAAGGTGGCAACTTTCCTTTCCCTAAACAACATTAGTGAATCACATGAGTTTTTAAGATAATTGTCAAAGAGTTACATGGTCACCTTTCGGCTCATATTTTTATTCCAGATTGTTATTGCAATCAGCTTTGCCACATAACTGATTTTATGAATCTAGGAATTAAACCCAAACAAATAGAGAATTAGGCAGACTAATTAAATTCAGAGATGTCTTGACCCATTAGGAGACAACTGTACAGTCATACCATCCTAAATGATTGCACGCTGTTGCCCTTAATGCTACTTTGCTCTGCAAAGCGTCATTGGCATGGTTCATGAAGAGATTGAACCAATGACAAAAGTCAGCCATAATTAAAACTGATATTATGTGAATCAGCCATTTGAATAGCCTGCAATAATTTACTTAAATTTTCAATCAATAAATATTGACCTGTGCAGAATATCCTCGGAGAAAATAACAAGATATTTGTTGTTGCTGGCAACCTCACATGGAGACCCATTACAACCCATTTATCATAACTGCCTAATTCTGCCCATCTCAACAGGGTGTTAATGAATAATAATTCCAATTCATGCAAACAAGCCCCTTGTGACAGATTCCTTCTGTTGACTGTCAGGCAACTGTGCCACCACATTGAGAGTGGCCCATAGTTAACAGGTTCAGGACAACGACTTGAGGCTGGGACCTCAGTACAAACCCCGTATGCACTCGAGGGGAGGCACAAACCTTGCTGCACAATCCCAAGAAATGCCCCCTCTACAGATTAAATGATGGACTAATCACCTTAAACTCAGCAAATAATGAGGTATCACTTGGCTCTGGAATTTTACATTCATGCCAGCCAATGGAGATTTTATTCTGTTGCCAGCACATGAAGCAACTTAGTTCTGTGTGTTTGCCAAGTACACTGGCCTTTGTGACAATGTGTGAAGCATACCTTTTACTTCTTAACTGTATGGCCCTCCAAAGTGCTCTGCCAGTCGAAAAAGTGAGACATTTAACTGCCGAGAGCCACTGGCTCAGTCAAAGGATGGAAGTGTTCCATTATCTACACTTCTGCGCTAAGTCCATAAATGGTATCGTTCTTTACTTTCATCGCTTTGCTGCCTCCAGGTCTAAAATCTCTAAAGCCACCTTGTGAGAAGTCAATTGTTTTGGATAAGGTGAATTCCAAGTGTGGCTTTCAAAGGAGAATTTGATAACTTCCTGTTGAAATAAGGATTGTAGGGGTGCAGTGGAAAGGTGGAGGAGTGGGATTAGATGAAGTGCAGTTGCAGAAAGCAGGCAACACAGTGGACTGCATGGACTCCTATTGTTCTGTAAGAAAATGAAAGTCCCTTTCACTTTCCGCCAGAATGACAGAAGAGGGCCATTTCCCCCTTAGACATTTATCAGCCCCTTGAAATACCCTCATCATTTTGCCCATTTCTTATTTCCTTTTAAGTATTGAGTCACATTTTTCTTGAAAGTGGTTATGAATTTTCCTCCCATCAGTTTGACATTTGATGACCTAATTAGCATAAATGTCTCCCATTACTTATTACTCACCTACCTTCCTTTGGTAATAATCATAAATGTATGCCTCTGGTTAACTTATCAAAACTCCTCATAATTTTCAACAGCTCCATCAGGTCCTTCTTTTAAGTTTCTTTGTCCCAGTGAGTGTCAATTTTATGAGTCCCTCCTCAGAACTGAAACTTCTCATAAATGCATTTGCATTCTAAATTTCTTCTGTATCCTCACCATGGCCTTAATGCCTTTCATAAAGTTAGGAGTCAAAATTGAACACAAAATTCCAATTGCCCTAACTTTGCATTAACTTATTGTGTGTGTACTTCAAGCTCTTATTTCTAAGAATTGTGAAATCTGTTTCTTTTTTGGAACACTTTCATCCAATTGCCCAACTTTTCAAAATCAGAATATTGGGGTTGTTAAATCTTCTTGTTTCACTGCTCCTTTTGAGGTTTTAATGTTGAATTAATACATTCTCCCGTATGTTTCCGTCAGAGAATGTATAAGTTAATTTTTCTGCATTAATTTCAATCTACAAATGTAGATTCTGATGTTGTGGTTTTTGTTGTTCCCATTAGGAGATAGTAATCCATTTAACTTCTTTCATCAAAATTGCGCTCAACTTGAAGATATCCCTCCATTTCAAAAGTAGCAAATTTAATTGTCGACTTCCTCATGATACCATGAACCAATGGTCAGGGTTTTAAGTTATTGACAAAGGATCTAGCGTGGAGTAAAAGAGAATATTCTTCATTGGATCTCGAACACTTTGAGATGGTGTCGAGGCTTGGTGTCAAGTAGATTTTGAAGGCTCATGTGCATAAGTTAGGTTTGTGTGGCTTGATGCAACTATTCATTAAAGAAGTCAGCACTGGGCTGCCAATGTTAGACCATAAGATATAGAACATAAAACATTGAATGGTACAGCACAGTACAGGCCCTTCAGCCCTCGATGTTGTGCCAGCCTTTTATCTTAATCTAAGATCAGACTAAACTACATACCCTTCATTGTACTATCTTCCATGTGCCTATTAAAGAGTCATTTATATGTCCCTAATGTATCTGACTGTACTACCACTGCTGGTAGTGCATTCCACGCACCCACCACTCTATGTGTAAAGAACCAACCTCTGACATCTCCCCTAAACCTTCCTTCAATTACCTTAAAATTATGCCCCCTTGTGGTAGCTATTTCTGCCATGGGAAAAGTCTCTGGTTATCCATTCTATCTATGCCTCTCAACATCTTGTACCCCTCTGAGGAGAAAGTGAGGACTGCAAATGCTGGAGATCAGAGTCGAGGGTGTGGTGCTGAAAAAGCACAGCAGGTCAGGCATATCCGAGGAGCAGGAGAATTGATGATTTGGGCATCCCGAAACATTGATTCTCCTGCTCCTCGGATGCTGCCTGACCTGCTGTGCTTTTCCAGCACCACACCCACATCTTGTATGCCTCTATCAATTCAGCTTTCACCCTTCTTCACTCCAATGAGAAAAGCCGTAGCTCCTTCAACCTTTCTTCATAAGACATGCCCTCCAATCCAGGCAGCATCCTGGTAAGTCTCCTCTGCACCCTCTCTAAAGCTTCCACATCTTTCTTATAATAAGGCGACCAGAACTGAACATAATAATACAAGTGTGGTCTAACCAGGGCTCTATAGAGCTGCAGCATAACCTTGCGGCTTTAAACTCAATTCCCCTGTTAATGAAAGCCAACACACCATACACTTCTTAACAACCCTATTAACCTGAGTGGCAACTTTGAGGGATCTATGGACATGGACCCCAAGATCCCACTGTTCCTCCACACTGCCGAGAATCGTTTGCACTTCATTTGCCACTTATCAGCCCAGTTCTGCATCCTGTCAATGTTCTGTTGCAACCTACAACAGCCCTACCAATCTTGGTGCCATCAGCAAACCTATTAACCCACCCATCTACTTCCTCATCCAAGCCATTTATATAAATCACAAAGAGGAGAGGTCCCAGAACTGATCCCTATGGAACACCACTGGTCACTGAGCTCCAGGCTAACTACTTTCCATCTACCACCACCCTCTGTCTTCTATGGGCCAGCCAATTTTGTACCAGAAAGACAGGTTTCCCGATATCTCGTGCTTCTTACTTTCTGGAAAAACGTACCATGGAGAACTTTATGAAACACCTTGCTAAAATCCATGTATATCACATCCACTGCTACATATTCATCAATGTGTCTTGTCACATCCTCAAAGAATTTAATAAGATTTGTGAGGCATGACCTGCCCCTCACAAAGCCATGCTGACTATCTCTAATCAGACTGTGGTTTTCCAAGTAATCATAAATCCTGTCTCTCAGAATCCTCTCCAGTACTTTGCCCCTGTTTGACATAGGACTGACCGATCTGTAATTCCCAGGATTATCCCTATTCCCTTTCTTGAATAAGGGAATAATATTTGCCATTCTCCAAAGGACACAAATATCATTGCCAAAGACGCAGCAATCTCTTCCCTTGCTTTCTGTAGTAACCTAGGGTATATCCTGTCTGGCCTAGGGAATTTATCTATCCTTATGTTTTTCAAAATTTTCAGCACATCCTCCTTTTTAACATCAACCCGTTCTAGAAATGTACTGCTGGACAGCCTGTTTCACACTGTCCTCAGAAATCTCAAGGTCCCTCTCAGTAGTGAATACTGAAGCAAAATGTTCATTAAGGACCTCCTTTACTTCATCCAGCTCCACTTCTCTCCATTATCCTTGATCGGCCCCACCATCACTCAAGCCATCGTCTTGTTCCTGACATAAGTGTAGAATGCCTTAGAGTTTTCCTTAATCCTACCTGCTAAAGCTTTTTCATTCCCCCTTCTAGCTCTCCTCAGTCCATTCTTCAGTTCCTTCCTGGCTACCTTGTAACCCTCAAGAGCCCTGTTTGATCCTTGCCTCCTCAACCTGAAGTAAACTTGCTTCTGCCTCTTGCCTAGATGTTCCACCTCCCTTGTTACCCAAGGTTCTTTCAACCTACCATCCCTTCCTTGCCTCAGTGGATCAAACCTGTCCATCACTATCTGCAAGTGCTTCTTAAACAACATCCACATTTCTGTCATGCATTTCCCTGATAACATCTGTTCCCAACTTAAGTGCCCCAGTTCTTGTCTAATATTGTAATTCCCCCTCGCCCAATTAAATACTTTCCCATACCATCTGATCCTATTCCTCTCCATGAGTATAATAAAAGTCCTGGAGTTGTGATCGCTATCACCAAAATGCCCTACACCAGTGAGAGATGTGACACCTGGCATGGTTTGTTGCCAAGCACCAAATCCAATATGGCCTCCGGTCTAATTGGCCTATCTACACATTGCATCGGGAACCCTTCCTGGACATAGCTGACAAAAACTGCTCCATCCAAACTATTTGAACTAAGGATGTTTCATTTAATATTAGGGAAGTTAAAGTCACCCATGACAACAATCCTGTTACTTCTACACATTTCTAAAATCTGCCTGCCAATCTGCTCTTCTGTGTTTCTGTTGGTATTGGCAGGGGAGGTGGGGGGAAGGGGTTGTTGGTGTGGCTGTAGAAAAGTCCCAATAAAGTGACGGCTTCTTTCCTGTTTCTGACTTCCACCCATACTGACTCTGTAGACAAACCCTCTGCAACGATCTCCCTTTCTGCAGATTTGATACAGTCCTTGATTAGTCGTGCCACTCCTCCACCTCTTTTGTAGGAGCACAATTAGGCCATTCAGCACATTGAATCTGTCCCACTGTTGGATTACGGCTGACATGTTTGTCAACCCCATTCTCCTGCCTCCACCCCACAACCATTGATCCCTTTACTTATCAAGAACCTATCTATCTCTGTTTTAAATACATTCAATGACTTGGTCTTCACAGCCTCCTGTGGCAATTTGTTCCACAGATCCACTGCCCTCTGACTGACGACATTCCTCCTCATCTCACTTCTAAAGGCTGGTCCTTTTACTCAGAGACTTTGCCCTCAGGTCCAAGTCTCTCCTACATCTTCTCCAGGTTCAATCTATCCATGCCTTTTAATATTCTGTAAGTTTCAATGTGATCCACCCCTCATCCTTCTAAACTCCATTGAGTACAAACCCAGGCCCCTCAAATCCTTCTCATATGATAAGCCCTTCACCCCTGGGAGTCATTTGTGTAAACCTCCTCTGGGTCCCCTCCAAGGCCAGCACATTCTTCCTTATAGACAAGGCTCAAAGTCAATCACAACCTTCCAAATGCGGTCTGATTAGAGTGTCATACAGCCTCAGCAGTATATTTCAGCTCTTGTATTCTAGCCCTTTTGAAATGAATGCACCCATTGCATTAGCCTTCCTAACTGCCAACTGAATGTTAACCTTAAGAGAATCTTGAACTAGGACTCCCAAGTCCCTTTGTGCTTCAGATTTCCAAAGTCTTTCCCCATTTAGAAAATAGTCAAAACCTCGATTCTTCCTTCCAATATGTATAACCTCACACTTATACCATGTATTCCATCTGTCACTTTTTTGCCCATTCTCCTAGCCTGCCCTAGTCCTTCTGCAGCTTTCCACTTCCTCAACACTACTTGTCCCTCAGCTATATTTGTGGCATCCACAAACTGATCAACAATGCCCTCAGTTCCTTCATCCAAATCATTAATGTATAACATAGAGAGTTGTGGTGCCAACACGGACCACTGTGGAGCTTCATGGGTCACTGATGGCCATCCTGAAAAAGACTCCTGTATTCTTCCTCTCTGCCTTCTGCCAGTCAGCCAATCCTCTAACTATTCCAGTCACTTGTCCCTAAAACTATGGGCTGTTATGCTGTTTAGCAGCCTCCTGTGTAGCACATTGTCAAAGGCCTTCTAGAAATCCAAATAAGTCATGCCCACTGGTTGTCCTTTGTCTAACTTGCTTGTTACCTCCTCAAAGAATTCTAACAGATTTATCTGGCATGACCTCTCTTTGATGAAGCGGTGCTGAGTCAATTGTATTTTACCCTGCACTTCCAAAAGATCCACATCTCATCCTTAATAATGGAGTCGGCATCTTACCAACAACTGAGGTCAGACTGGCCTATAATTTCCTGTTTTCTGCCTCTCTCCCTTCTTAAACAGGGATGTTACATTAGCCATCTTCCTGTTCTTTGGGACCCTTCTTGACTCCAGTGATTCCTGAACGATCACCACTAATGTCTCCACAATCTCCTCAGCTATCTCCTCCAGAACTTTGAGGTGTAGTCTATCTGGTCAGGGTGATTTATCCACCTTCAGACATTTCAGCTTCCCCAGCACCTTCTCCTTAGTGATGGCCATGAAACTCACCTCTGCTCACAGACTCACTTGAAGCTCTGGTATGCTGCTGGTGTCTTCCACTGTGAAGACTAATGCAAAGCAGCTATTCAGTTCCTCCATCATATCTTTGTTCCCATTACCTCTTCTCAAGCCTCACTTTCCAGCAGTCCAATATCCACAGTTGCCTCTCTCTTACTTTTTAGTATCTTAGAAAAAACCTCTTGCAATCTTCTTTTATATCACTAGATCATTTACCATCATATTTCATCTTCTCTTTATCTTCAATGCTTTCTAATGTCCTCCGCTGGCTTCCCAATTCTCTGGCTTCCCATTAATTATCATCACATTGTGTACTTTGTCTTTTGTTTCTATGGTGTTCTTGATTTCCTTGTCCTCATTTTAATATATTTCCTTTTCCTTGGAATGTTTTTCTGTTATGGCCCTGAATTACCCCTGCCATTGTTTCTACACCATTTTCCCTGCTAGGCTCCTATTCCAACTCCTCCCTCAGTATCCTCCCTAAGTAATAACATTACAACTAAGTATCTTTACTCAGTTATAATATCATTACTTCTGATTCCCTCCCTCCCTTTCAAACTGCAGGGTGAATTCTATCTTGTTATGGTCACTGTACACTGTACGTCTCCATGATTCTGTGGCTTGTGTAATTACTTTTCTGAATGTTGTTAGCTCATGCAGTCATTTCTCACTCTCAGCCCAAACAACTTATATGCATCAGCAGTGACTGTACTTCAGAGGGATTCTGAAGGGTATGGGTATTCTGGGCAGTACGGTGGCTCAGTGGTTAGCACCAGGGATGCCAGTTAAATTATACCTTTGGGCGACTGTCTGTGTGGAGTTTGCACATTACATAGAACATAGAACATAGAAGAATACAGCGCAGTACAGGCCCTTGGGCCCTCGATGTTGCGCCGATCCAAGCCCACCTAAACTACACTAACCCACTATCCTCCATATACCTATCCAATGCCCTCTTAAATGCCCATAAAGAGGGAGAGTCCACCACTGTTACTGGCAGGGCATTCCATGAACTAACGACTCGCTGAGTGAAGAACCTACCCCTAACATCAGTCCTATATCTACCCCCCCTTAATTTAAAGCTATGCCCCCTTGTAATACCCGACTCAATACGCGGGAAAAGGTTCATACTGTCGACCCTATCTAACCCCCTAATCATCTTGTACACCTCAATCAAGTCACCCCTAAACCTTCTTTTCTCTAGTGAAAACAGCCCCAAGTGCCTCAGTCTTTCCTCATACGATTTTCCTTCCATACCAGGCAACATCCTGGTAAACCTCCTCTGCACCCGTTCCAATGCCTCCACATCCTTCCTATAGTATGGCGACCAAAACTGCACACAATATTCCAGATGCGGCCGTACCAGAGTCTTATACAACTGCATCATGACCTCAGGACTCCGGAACTCAATTCCTCTACCAATAAAAGCCAGTACGCCATATGCCTTCCTCACCGCACTATTTACCTGGGTGGCAACTTTCAGAGATCTGTGTACATGGACACCAAGATCCCTCTGCTCATCCACACTACCAAGTATCCGACCATTAGCCCAGTACCCCATCTTTTTGTTATTCTTCCCAAAGTGAATCACCTCGCACTTAGCTACATTGAATTCCATCTGCCACCTTTCTGCCCAGCTCTGCAGCTTCTCTATATCCTGCTGTAACCTGCCACATGCTTCCTCACTGTCAACAACTCCTCCGACTTTCGTATCATCCGCAAACTTGCTCACCCAACCTTCTAACCCCTCTTCCAGGTCATTTATAAAAATGACAAACAGCAATGGTCCCAAAACAGATCCTTGCGGAACACCGCTAGTGACGGCACTCCATGAAGAAACTTTGCCATCAACTACTACCCTCTGTCTTCTTCCATCCAGCCAATTCCTAATCCAAACCTCCAACTCACCCTCAATGCCATATCTCCGTATTTTCTGCAGTAGCCTACCATGGGGAACCTTATCAAACGCCTTACTAAAATCCATATATACCACATCTACCGCTTTCCCCTCATCAACCTCCTTCGTCACCTTTTCAAAGAATTCAATAAGGTTTGTGAGGCACGACTTGCCCTTCACAAAACCATGCTGACTATCCTTGATCACATTATTCCTATCCAGATGTGCATAAATCCTATCCCTTACAATTCTCTCTAAGACTTTGCCCACAACAGAAGTGAGACTCACCGGCCTATAGTTACTAGGGCTATCCCTACTCCCCTTTTTGAACAAGGGAACCACATTTGCTATCCTCCAGTCTTCTGGGACTACTCCTGTAGACAAAGAGGACATAAATATCAAGGCCAATGGCTCTGCAATCTCCTCCCTTGCTTCCCAGAGAATCCTAGGATAAATGCCATCAGGCCCAGGGGACTTATCTATTTTCACCTTTTCCAGGATTTCCAACACCTCTTCTCTACATACCTCAAAGCCATCCATTCTCCCCATGTCTGAGTGGGTTTCCTCTGAGTGCTGCGGTTTCCTCCCACAGTCTGAAGATGTGCAGGTAAGGTGGATTGGCCATGCTAAACTGCCCAGGTGGGTTGGTCATAGGAAATAAAGGATGATAGAATGGGAGTGGGTCTGGCTAGGATGCACTTTGGACAGTCAGTATGGACTTGATGGACCGAATGGCCTAATTCCATACTGTAGGGATTCTGTGATTCTATGGTGTGAAACATTTGTGAAAATCCGCAGGTTATCACAAGATACAATACAGACATAAGGGACTTTTCTTATTCGTCCTTTCCTTAAAGGCAAGCAGCAGCATTTAACCAGCTTTACCAGTGTTCCTAGTGTGCTGTGATTCCATTATACCATGTGAGTGTGATGACCTTGTATTAATGCAGTCGTGCAGAGTCCCTGTCTGTGCTCAGACAGTAATGTCTGCCCTCCAATATATTTTGATTGATATGTGAAGACCTGCTGCCTTTTACGCAAGTGTATCAAGGCTGCAAATCAGCGTATGGTTCAAGACTAGTCCTAGAACTCCCACCAGAATGGTGCAGACAGGTTTGCATGGGGCAAAGACATAACCACAAGAAGTGGCCTTGGTCTGAACATCTCAGAGCTATCATGTCATATAATACTTTATCATTTTTACCTCTTCAATGAAACAGAAGCTCAGTTCATTCTTAACCCCTTCCCTTTGAGGAGCAGACAGTGGAACTGGCTGTTGGTCAAGGAAACCGTGCCTGAGCTGAGGGGGAGGACTGGATATCTACAGCCATCTGCTGGGAAAGCCTCCAATCTGGTTCTCCAGCCACACATGGAGCATCAATAGAAACATAGACAACAGGAGCAGGAATAGGTCATTCAGCCTTCCAGGCCTGCACCATTCAGTATGTTGAGGACTGATCATTAAACTTAGTGCCCAGTCTCCACTTTCTCCCCAAATCCTTTGATCCCTTTCACCCTAAGAACTATATATAACACCATCTTGAAAACAAATATTATTTGGCCCTCAACCACTTCCTGTGGCAGTGAATTCCACAGGCTCCCCACTCTCTGGGTGAAAAAAATTCTTCCTGTCTCAGTCCTAAATGATCTACTCCAAATCCTTAGACATCAGGTTCTGGACTCCTGGTCATCAGGAACATCCTTTTTTCAAAAATCAAAGTCTTCGTAAAAGTTGTGTTTTATGAAGCTAACAAATCTGTCTGTTTGTCTGTGCAGCCTCTGGATCTTATTACCATTCCGGGAGCAAAAATATCGCCCCATCCTTGAGGCCCTTCACTACCAGCATCACCTCTGTTGGGGAGGAAAGGTCAGGACTGACAGAGGGAAGACTAGTGAGGCCCTCCTCCTTAAATCCACCAGCGCAGAGGCACTCACTCTGATGTGTAATCCATCTAGTGTAAGCTGAAAAACACAATCTGGTGAGTACAGCCCAGGAAGTTGTGGAACATAGAGCAGTACAGCACAGTATAGGCCCTCTGGCCCATGATGTTGTGCTGAGCATTTATCTTAATCTAGGATCACCATAACCAACACACCCCTCAATTTACTGCCGTCCATGTGCTTGTCCAGCAGTTGCTTAAATGTCCCTAATGTCTTTGACTCAACTACCACCTCTGGCAGTGCATTCCTTGCACCCACTACTTTCTGTGTAAAGAACCTACTCTGACATGCCCCCATACCTTCCTCCAATCACCTTAAAATTATGACCCCTTGTGATACCCATTTCTGCCCTGGGGAAAAGTCTTGGCTATCTACTCTATGCCTCTCATCACCTTGTACACCTCTATCAAGTCACCTCTCTTCCTTCTCCTCTCCAGTGTGAAAAGCCTTAGCTCACTCAACCTCTCTTCATAAGACAAGCCATCCAATCCAGACAGCATCCTGGTAAATCTCCTCTGCACCCCCTCTCTAAAGCATTTACATCTTTCCAATAATGAGGCGACCAGAACTGTACACAATATTCCAAGTGTGGTCTAACCAGGGTTTTATAGAGCTGCAACATAACCTCGCAACTCTTGAACTTAATCCCCCTGTTAATGAAAGCCAAAACACCATCCACCTTCTTAACAAATTATGGCTGAGCTCTTTAATTCACAGAGAACTGCTGGGAAACATGCCCGTGCTGAACCCACGACAGCAATAAATAAGCTGATAGTGATGTGCTGGTAACCAGGGGAACATCAGGCCCACGTTGCCCACGTGTAAACTGAAGTCCAGCCAAGCTCTGTCCAGTGTTGTGGCTTTAGGGTGCAATCACTTGGTTGCCTTCATTGAATGGTGGTGACCTCTGTGAAGAGTCCAGTATCTGCTGGATTTGCACATGGGCCTTCACTCAGTTGTTTGAATTGCGAAGGCTTTTATTCACGACTGGGCAAGAGGGATCCTGAGAGACATGGCTACGTACCCCAAAACCTCCACTGACAGAGAGGAGGAATGACAGACACCCCAGGGATCATTACCTAAGGAAACTTGAGACGTGCCCTGTCTCTCTCTGCCTCCTCTCTGCTATTCATCTAAACATTAGCAACAAGCTAATGAGAGAAGGGGGCTCCTGCAGCTAAGCCCTCCATGCCCTTGCCCATCAGACAATACCCATTATATTCACCTGAAGCTGAGCAGTCAGCAAGCTTTCTCAAGCTCAATTACAGTTATTGAAGTAACACCCAAACTTGGCAGTAAGAAAAAACTAACTATTTGAAGAACACTGGTATCACTCTTAGTGCTCAGGTGTCAATGTTATGTAGAACCAAGCTCTGTACCCATATGTAACACTCGATAGGACATCAATAGGTTCACTTTCCATCTGTTAAGACTTTTGATTTTTTTTCTATTTCTCTTGTCACCGTCCTTGAGTGGCACCGATCACAGTAAACTCTCAGATGTGCAGTGGATGGAGCTGTGCCTGGTGCCAGTCTCTGGTGCCTTCTGGAAGGAACATGACTTCTGATAGATGTTTGGTTTAGGGGGCTGTTCAGCATATTTTTGGCACTCTTTAGAATAGAATACCTGTTGTTCACTGATGTTAGATTAATATATGGGAAATGCCCTTACGTTTCTGCTTAGCTTCATACTGATGCTCTAGTATGAAAACTAAACAGGAACAAAATGAAATGGATCAAAGCTAACAAAATGAATTGCATGAAATGCCAAATAAAGGTACATAATATCTAAATATTAGCAACATAGGAACAGGAGTAGGCTTGTCTATTGCACATATTCAATGTGATCGTGGATGATCTGTGACCTAACTCTATATACCTGCCTTTAGCCCATATCCCTTAACTCCTTTGCTCGACAAAAAATTATCTATCTCAGAGTTAAAGTGAACTGATCCAGAATCCACTGCCATTTGAGGAAAATAATTCCAACAATGTAAAAGTGTGTGGAAATGCTTCCCAACATGTCTCCTGAATGGACTGGCCCAAATTCTTAGACTATGCCTCTGTCTTAGTTTTAGAATCCCTAACCAATGGAAATAGTTTAACTTTATCTAGCTTGCCTTTTCCTGTTAATATCTTAAGGACTTCAGTCAGATCACCCCTTAACTTTCTAAATTCAAGAGAAAACAGATACAATTTGTAAAATCTTTCCTCATAATATTACCTCTGAAGTCCAGGTATTGTTCTCGTTACAAAAACAAAGGTTGCTGGAAAAGCTCAACAGGTCTGGCAGCATCTGTGGAGAGAAATCAGAGATAGCGTTAACGTTCAAATGACCCTTCCTCAGAACTCAGAACTGAGTTCTGATTTACAACATCCAGAGTTCGTTCAGTTTTTATCATTCTTGTAAACCTTGTCCTCCCTCCAAGGCTAATGTGTCCTTCCTTAGATGTAGTTCCCAGATCTGCTCACAGTCAAAATCAAACGTTCCATTCTTGGCTCCTAGCTCTCTCACCACATAAGTTGTAATTCAGCACCAAATTTAATGCCCAATAGGTTTTTTTGGGTCTGAATGCCTTGTCTTCTTCAGCAACACTGTCATTGGCTTCTTAACCCTTAACCCTCTGCCTCCTCTTCTTCCTCTCTTGGGAATGAAGATCCATGTCCCTCTCTGCCACATTGTCAACCTGTCACTGAGCTAAGTTGCACAGTGCATAGCAAACAATGACTATTCTAGAGGCGCTGTCTGGTAATTACACGAGGGCTCCTCATGACCAGTCCAGGCAATGGAAGCACATTATTAGACGCCCTATATCTGTTCAACCATGGCACTAGTGCACACTGAAGCAGTCCGTGTTCAAATGCAACAAGATCTGAACAATATCCAAGCTTGGGCTGACAAGTGGCAAGTAACATTCATGCCATGCAAATGCCAGACGATGACCATCTCCAATAAGAGATGAACTAGCCACCATTCCTTGACATTCAATGATATTACCATCACTGGATGCCCAACTATTAATATCCTTGGGGTCACGATTGACCAGCAACTAAACTGGACTCACCACATAAACACACTGGCTACAAGCACAGGTCAGAGGTTATGAATACTGTAGCAAGTAACTCACTCTTGATTACCCAAAACCTGTTGACCATCTACAAGGCACAAGTCAGGAGTGTGATGGAATATTCCCCATTGTCTGGATGGGTGCAGCTCCAACAAAACTCAAGAAGCTTGACACCATCCAAGACAAAGCATTCCATTGGATTGACATCACATTCACAAATACTCAGTTCCTCCACTACCGACTCGGTAGCAGCACTGCATATTACCTATAAGGTGCACAGCAGAAATTCACCAAAAGATCCTCAGACAGCAATTTCCAAACTCTTAACTGCTTCTATAGAAGTAGAAGAGCAGCAGATACATGGGAACACCATCATCTGCAGGTTCCCCTCCAAGCAACATGTTGACTTTGAAATATATCGGCATTCTTTCTTGTCACTGGGTCTTCCTTCAGGGGACTGTGGGACTACCTACAACACCTGGACCACAGCATTTCAAGGAGGACGCTCACTCTCACCTTCTCAAAGAGCACATGGGGATAGGCAGTAAATGCTGGCCAACCAGTGATGCTCATGTCCCATGACAGAATTTAAAAAATTGTGGCACTGGGGTTGCGCACTGGGGACAACCCTTGCCCCTGATGATGCAGCCCTATAGATGATGTTGGGTGATATGGAAAAAGCATTCAAAGAAAATGGGTGTTGCGCAGGTTGCAAACATCATGACAGCCCGTAGATACTGGGTATACATCAGCAGGAAGTGCTGCTTGTGGTCACAAAGGAGCTAGACATTGAATGAGTGAAATCTCGTCCTGTTCATGATCCTGGCTGCATAATGCCAGGGAGCTCTGAGCACCCCACATGTGCAGTCAGATGTAACTCCAGTGGCTTGGACAGCTTGCCTCTGTGTCCTCGGAAAACTGCACAAATGGAGCATACCTTTGAAGGACATTTTTAACTCACCAAACAGTCCAAGCGGAGGCTGACTGGGTGATGACCCAGCTAAGGTTCAAAAAGATGATGTGTGAGGAAGTTCAGCCCTACTATGATATTCATATTTAATGGAACTAGGTGTTTAGTAATACATAATAAACATATACCGTTTGACCAAAACTGAGCCTACTATCTCCCTGAGATGTCATGCTTGCATCCTTTGTCACTGGGCATTGAGATTGCAGACTAGATTAGATTACTTATAGTGTAGAAACAGGCCCTTCGGCCCAACAAGTCCACACTGACCCACCGAAGCGCAACCCACCCATACCCATTCCTCTACACCTAACACTACGGGCAATTTAGCATGGCTAATTCACCTAACCTGCACATTTTTGGACTGTGGGAGGAAACCAGAGCACCCGGAGGAAACCCACACAGACACAGGGAGAATGTGCAAACTCCACACAGTCAGTCGCCTGAGGTGGGAATTGAACCCGGGTCTCTGGAGCTGTGAGGCAACAGTGCTAACCACTGTGCCACCGTGCCACCCTATTACCAGGAGAAGGACCAGCGGCAGTGAAACTGCTCAAGGCATCTCAGATCAAACCGGCAGAAACCACAATTACAAGATTTTGCGTGTCTTTGACCCACCCTTTGGGCCCTTATCACGAGTAAAATCCTGACCTGCTGCCACCTTATCTTGCATGACCCATTACTGGTTGTCCTCTTGCTCATTCAGCTATGTGCAAGCCTTGTATATTGAAAGGCATGTGTCTCACTCTGATTTGTTGGGGCCTTCATTATCCCCTGTGACACAACTCTGTAGCCTAGTAATCAACAACATGTATCATAGCTTCACCCCGACATCCTTAAGATTCAGATACTCTTCAGATTCACTGAAGGATCCTGCAATGGTTTCACAGATACCAGCACCACCACAAACAGCAGCAATGTTATTGAGAAGGAGTTGTCAATCAGCTCAGAGTTCAATGCACTTTGTAACTTAATTGGGATGTCATGGTCAGGAGTGACTTTAGCTTATTAGCCTTTATGCAACATTAAGAGTTTCATTTCAGTGTAAAGTCCTTGAATCTGAGCGTTCATGCAGTTTTGTTTTTGGTTTCTGTTCCAATTCACTTTCAGGTATTTCTGATGCGAAGCCTCTAGATCAGGCTTCTCCTATTTCCGTTGCACATACTCAATTAAACCCCCTTGTCTGACTGGTCCAAAGAGGAAAATGGTTTGAATGCTTTTTTTTTCAATTCCTTTACCCTCAATCCTCCCTCTTGAAACTACACGCCCCCATTTCTGTAGACGGTCTTCTCATTTACTCTGACATCTGCTTTGCAATGCTCTAACCTCTCCCTTTCACTGTATTCCTATTCATGATATCCCGTGACCTTCTTCTGTTGCCCCCCTGGAGAATACACCTGCTCATGTCCCTCCTTTACCCTTTCACTGCCCTATATTCAATTTACCCATTCTTTCACTCTTGCCAACTCACCTCATGACTCCACCCTGCTCCCTATTCTCAATGTGCTGCTCCCACATTGCTTTGTGCCGCCATCACTGTGACTCTCTCCTCTGCCTCTCAGGTGCTCACCTCCATTGTTTTCATGCTGTACATCTCTATGCCTCTATGACTCTATACCTCTGGAACATCTCGCAACTGTCCCCTGGAAGTTGAGTTTTCTGCCAAGTTTCCCACCTTTATTTACACCTTTTGTGTCAAGGTCCTTTTCCGGTGAGACTGTTCTGTGTTGAACTCATTGTCTGTTGAGCTTCATTCGTATTGAGCCTGTCTTGCCTGCCATGATGAGGATCTTTGGTGTCAGCCAGTTGGACCAACTCCCTTGGGCAAGCTGATTGGTTCAGACTGCTTGTATCTCTTCCTCTGAGAAACTTTGTAACACCAGTAATGAGCTGGGTGACCTGAACAGTCTACATCCCATGTATTGTAACGGTTTGGGGAAAAAAGCATGTTGGTTATGAAGGATTCAACTATTGAAGAGCCTCCAGGAAAAGACAACCTTGTCCATACATGCCACATGTATATGGTCAGGATGTCAATGAGCTTTGATGGAATGTGAGTTAATGAAAAGGATATTGGTGATGGTTGGGATGCTGGACAGGCTTGGCAATTTTAATACTTGCCGTTTAACCTGCCTTTGAAAATTGAGGGCTTGGCTCCTATCCAATTAGATAGCCCCTCCTGTCTTTGTGCCTGCTCCAGGTAGGGTCAAAACAATCCGCATTGTGTTTCTTTATATTTAAGCCAGAAAGAAATGCAAGTTATTGTGCACTTAGCAAATTGTGATACTCTGAAAAATACTGCCAAAAATGGAAGGAGCAGATTCAGTGGTGCATTTCAAAAGAGATTTAGATTTATACTTAAAGGGAAAAAAATGCAGGGCAGTGGGCGTAAAGGACGTCTATATGACTAAATTAATACAGCATTCTTGGAGCTAACATGGGCATGATGCATTGAATGCCCTCCTATGTTGTACAGTTTCGTGATCCTAGGATTATAAATGGAGCTAGATTCCAAATGTATTGAATTAACTACAATTCACTTTGAGAATTTCTGACATCATAGAAGCTGCAATTTCTTTAGTTCTTAAAATCATTCCATTAGTTGACTACAAGTTTCAGTAAATTGCAGGATTTCCCTTGTTAGCTTCTGAATCCTGCCATTTGGCTGAAATGTGGGTCAGAAACTCACACTGTCTGGACAATAATCAAGTACTGGCTGCCCTAGCCAGACAAGTAATATCTCAAAGGCAGATCAAGTGCTAATTAAGAAGGCCAGGGTTGTCTTGAAAGTGGAGGGCCAAACAGAAGCCAGTGGATGTTTTATATAAAATTTAAAGAGTGGTGCTCCCATTGGTGTTACTAAGATTTGATAATGATGTAAATGAACCTTTGAGGTAAGTAGTGACATCAATGTGACCTCAGTGATCATGTGTTAGAGTTCCTGTAAACACTTCTGGATATTGTATAACTCAAAGTCTCTTGAATCATACATCATAATTACAAAGACATCAGCCCTGAGCTTGTAACAATACCTGAAGAACCCACACAAGAACGTGTTCTCAGGAATGGCCTATGCATTACCTGGGTTTGGCTGATGCCATCTCCTGTGGGAGCTCAAAGGCTGACTGGAAAATCCTAGTTAAAAATCGAACGACAGATTCATTTGGAAGTTCTAGCTTTTGGAGCGCTGCTCCTTCGTCAGGTAGCTAGCGGGACAGGATCATAGGGCAACGAATTCCTAACACAAGATAGTAGTGTCGTGCAACTGATATGATATATTGAACAAACCAAGATTACTGTTAGGTCTTTCATCTTTTAGAATGGGTTTCAGATTTTGATTCATTAATATGTAAATCTCAGAATTTCCTTCAAGTCACGTTCCCGAGATAACTTAAGGGTTTATAAAAAAAAGTGACATCTTAGTTCAGGCAATGCATTAAAGGTGTGAGGTAAGAGTCTGTCTTTATCCCGTATCAGTTGCATGACATTATGATCTTTTGTTATAAATTCTGTGTCTTATGATCCTGCCCCACCAGTTACCTGACAAAGGAGCAGCGCTCCAAAAGCTAGTGATTTCAAATAAACCTGTTGGATTATAACCTGGTGTTGCGTGATTTTTAGCTTTGTCCACCCCAGTCCAACACTGGCACATCCTCATCATGGAAAATCCTAGTCAATGTCTTTTGGTTGATCCTAAGTTGCCTTCAGCGATCTGGAACATGTACCTACCACTTGTGGGTGGCTAAGTCTGATACTATGTGTTCAACATGTTCAGAAATGGTCTGGTGGAAGGATGGGGCTGAGAAGTCAACATACGGTTGGCAGCATTATTTTTACCTCCTGCTCGCCTCTCAGTACTATCTTTGTTCTAGAAAGAGGGTCATTTTCTTAAGACAAGTATAATTGAGTAAAGAGCGATTTTAAAAAAAGATGAGCAAAAATCTTTCAGGAGGTGAGGAGAGGGTTCAAAATTGGTAAAGGAAAAGACATTTTAAAAAATGATTCAATTACGTCCTTCATGTAGACTGTCAAAACATCATGGGGTTTGACAATGAATCAAATCTTGATAAATTAACAACTTTGGGTTGATTACTGTAGATTAATTATAAGATCTGCCACTGTCTAATGTTGTTTTTGTAATTCAAAGTTGTGTAATTGTAATAAACTATGTACATTATTGTATTGTCAATCAGGACATCCCCTTTACTGAATAAATGTAGCATACCATTACAAGACCTCTTTTCCTGTTTATTTGTGGATAATGATTCTGTTCTAAAACTTTTTCTAAAACTTTCAGCCCAATTGTCTTCAGTATGAGTGATGCTAACTAAATAATGCATGTTGTTTACTGGGAATGTTTTTTTGAAGATGTTTGACAAGCCTTTTTCTTTAGTTTGTAAATGGACATAATTTGTCAAAAATATGTCTTAATAGAATATGTACCTTCCCCATCTCCAATTGGAACTTGTACTTTGTACTTTAATTTGAACTTTAAAGTAGGATGTTGTGAAACATCAGTCTTTCTAACGCTTTATTTGGAGCAAAGATTCTTCTCTCCAGTTAGTTCTGTGCTTAATGTACTGACATTTGAATGTTCCATGTGGTGATTGATTGTCACTAGCTACACCAGAGCTAACTAAAGTATTCCTTTTACATATTTTATTTATATACACCTTCTGTTTCCTCATCTTCATTGAATCCTTTTCAGTTCTGATTATTAATCACTACGTATTGTTGTCTCACCTCACTGATAGCAGATAAGAGGATGGTCAGCAAATTATTAGCAACATGGTGAAGGGAATAGGTTGGGAGTCTCAAAGATGCAATGAGGTTTGAGAGTATGAGGGAGAGCATGTGAGAAAAGGTAAAATGAAACACAGGCTCAGGAATTTGCAAGCTGTAAAAGAGAAATGGGGGAAGCTATTCATGAACAAAGACCTGGTGAGTCCTTTTTGCAAGGTTTGTGAAGGTTTGTAGCTCAGGTTGAGGTTTAGGGTGTAGGTTTGCTCGCTGAGCTGTAGGTTTGATATCCAGACGTTACATTACCTGGCTAGGTAACATCATCAGTTCACCTTACTCTTTATTGAGTCACCCACCGTGATAGGATTTGAACCCAGAACCCCAGATGATTATAGTTAACATTTCAAATCTTAAGGGTCACCAAACTCAAAATATTAACCTTGCTTTCTTCACACAGGGGATAAATTTAGAAAGGACCTCAGGGGCAACCTTTTCATGCAAAGTGTGGTGTGTGGATGGAATGAGCTGCCAGAGGAAGTGGTAGAGGCTGGTACAATTACAACATTCCAAAGGCACTTGCATGGGTATATGAATAGGAAGGAGTTAGAGGGATATGGGCCCAAGTGCTGGCAAATGGGACGTGATTAAATTAGGATATCTAGTTGGCATGGACGAGTTGGACCAAAGAGTCTGTTTTCATGCTGTACACCTCTATTATTCTATTACTCTATAGATGCTGCCAGACCTGCTGAGTTTTGCCAGCAATTTCTGTTTTTGCCTCAGATGTTCAGTTTTACTTTAGCCCAGATGACTAGCCTGGTTACCTGGATAGCTAGTCCAATGAGTTGCCACTACACCGCTGCCTAACCTCACTGCAAACGAAATGGAGCTGGTTGATGCCTAATATTCAAATAATCCAAATAATAATATAGATTGCTGCTTGCAAGGACACAGGTCATGAAACTTTTGGTAAATTCAGAATTACTTACATTAGATGGTGTGACAGTTTCTAATTAGTATGGTTGTTGGTTTCACAATTAACCGTTGGGTATGTTGGCAACAAATAACTGAAACAATGGTTTCCTGTGGTTGCTATGCTAAGATAATGTTCAATT
This sequence comes from Chiloscyllium plagiosum, assembly GCF_037043375.1. NCBI lineage: Eukaryota > Metazoa > Chordata > Chondrichthyes > Orectolobiformes > Hemiscylliidae > Chiloscyllium > Chiloscyllium plagiosum. Next base: position 20,671,050 of record NW_028270149.1, read on the forward strand.
TTTGGCAGTTGTCTCATCCTGTGGTGAATTGAAGTTCCAACTTATTGTGTCCTTCTGCACTTACTTCCTTTCTTAAAGTTGGGTGGTTTTGCAGAGTGAACGATGGAATAACTGACTGCTGTATTAATTCTGGATGGTTGCATCTGGATATCGGTGGCTTCTGGTGTTACCTTCCAACAGATACAGACAGCGATGTGTCAATGGGAGATGCTGGCAAATCACTTGTGAAAACTATTATTCAAAAATGTACAGGATCTGTACAGTTCATATGTGGTTTTGGGGAAATTAAATTATTCCAATGATTCATTGTTTCTACTGCTCCTGGTAATAGAGTAGTGTTGTTAATGAAGGCAAAATGCTTCAGATAAAAAATAAGGAAAACTGACAAAAAATACAAAGGTTAAAAAAAATCCATGATAACTCCTCTTAACAAATTCCACTTCAGACGTGGAATCTACAAAAGAAAGGGCTAGTTACTTTGCCATCTAACTGGATCCATGCTAACTTTGTCAAAGTAAGTCAAACAGTGTACATGATATCACGGGCTCGAGTGAAATTGTTTCAAAAATCGAGAATGCTAGAGAATCGCAGCAGGTCTGACAGTATTTGTGGAGAGGCAAACAGAAATAACTTTTCAAGTGGAATCTGACACTTCTTCAGAATTTGCTTGGTCTTTTCAGATCAGTGTAGGCATCAGGGAGCCTGACACAATGCCTTTGATTTGTTCACTGAAACTTAACCACAATACAATCTGCTGAGCAGGTTATCCTCATTTCTGTTTTCTAACATCTTAGCTTGTAACAAAGCATTAGTCAATGATTGTACCTTGCCTAATGGGAATGATAGACAGGCAGCGATATAGTGGTAACATCACTAAAATAGCTCTTGAGAACTTGAAACTAATGTCTTTCAGACAGTGGTTCAAATCCTACCATGATACTTGTAGAAACTTGAATTCAAGAAAAAGCTGTAGTGAAAGAAAAATTTGCAATCATGCAACTACATTGATTGGCATGAAAGAAATCTGGTGCTGGAAAAGCACAGCAGCATCCAAGGAACAGGAGAATCGACGTTTCAGGCATAAGCCCTTCTTCAGGAATGAGGAAAGTGTGTCCAGATAAAAGGTAGGGAGGAGGGACTTGGGGGAGGGGCGTTGGGAATGTGATAGGTGGAAGGAGGTCAAGGTGAGGGTGATCTCCATCATCTGCAGTCCTCACTTTCTCCATGAAAGAAATCTGGCTCAGTAATGTCCTCTAAGATGGACAATCTGTCTTCTTACCTCGTCGGGCCATCAATGACTCCATATCCACAAGAATATGTTCAATATTAAACTGCTCTTTGGGCAATAAATTCTAATCTAGCCAACGATGCCTATACCAAAGAATGAATTTTTAAAAATCCATTCTGCCTTGGTTTTGTGAAAGACATTGAGCTGTGATGTGCTCAGTACATTGATAGGTGCATAACGGTTCACTGAGAAACATTCTAGACACCAATGCCCCATGCCCAGAAAATACTATGTCGATAACTAATGTGATGACAAATTGGAAATGTTTTTAGTTAACCCTAATGAATAACTACAACAGGTGTTAATAAAAATGGAACATGCTTAAAGAAGTCCAGTTCCTTGACTGAATGGCATTTGGTTGGAACGTTTGAGAAAAGGTCATTCATTTGAAAATTTATATCTCTGTCCACAGATGCTGCCAGACTTGCTCAATTTCTCCAAACTTCTCTCTTATTTCATATTTGCAGCATCCACATTACTGTAGATATTAACCGAAAATTTACTGAGTTATTTGAAACAAAGATAAATGAAATTAAGTGAATTAAATGAAGATTAACAAAAATGTATGAGGCCTGGTGATGACCTAATGATTGGAAAGGTCACTAGTTTTAAAGTGTTTCTATGTTTTGCTGAAGGAACGTATATCTAGTAGCTCAGCAGGCAGAAAACAACTCTCGCAGTAACTCCAGAAAAGCTGAAGTCTTGATTAGTTTAAACAGAGAATCATAGAGTCAGACAGCATGGATACAGGCCCTTCAGTCCAACCAGTCCATAATCCCAAACTAAACAAGTCCTACCTGCCTGTTCCTGGCCTATATCCATCCAAACCTTTCCTATTTAAATGTCTTTTAAACAAAGTTCATTCCATATGCAAACCACCATCTGTGTAAAAAATTTGCCCTCATATCTTTCTTAAAATCTCTCTCCTCTCACCTTAAAAATGTGCCCCCTTGAACTCTCTCATCCTAGGGAAAAGATAACTACCATTAACTCTACCCATACCCCTCATTATTTTATAAACTTCTATAAGGTCACCTCTCAACCTCATACACTCCAGTGAAAAAGTCTCAGTCTATCCAGCCTTTCTATGTAAGTCAAACCTTCCGTAACCAACAAGATGCTGGTATATTTCTTCTGAACTCGCTCCATCTTAATTATATCCTTCTTATAACCGGGTGACCAGAACTGGACACAGTTGTGATAATGTGCATTATTTTTCAGCTAAATTAGTGACTATTATAGAATTGTGCTGCATGAATACAGTTGATTGGACATGAAGGTGGGTAAGGAGAAAGTGAGGACTGCAGATGATGGAGATCTGAGCTGAAAAATGTGTTGCTGGAAAAGCGCAGCAGGTCAGGCAGCATCCAAGGAGCAGGAGAATCGACGTTTCGGGCATAAGAAGGGCTTATGCCATGAAGGTGGGTAAGCTAAAGCTGAGGTCAAAGTTTGTTAAGTCCACGAGATAAGTCTCATTTCAGAGAAATACAAACAAGTCTTCATGGGGGTAGAGTACTGAGATGGATAGAAAACTGCCTGCAAACAGGAGGCAAAGAATAGGAAGAAATGGGTCATTTTCTGATGGCAGCCAATGACCAGTGGGTTATCATAGGGATCAGTGCTTGGACCCCAGCTATTTACAGTAGACGTTAATGACTTAGATGAAAGATCTAAATACAACATCTCCAAGTTTGTCGGCATGGGTGGGAGGGTAAACTGTGAGGAGAATGCAAAGATACTTCAGTGTGATTTGGATAAGTTGAGTGGGTGGGCAAATGCATGACAGATGAAGTACAATGTGGATAAATGTGAAGCTTTCCATTTTGATAGCAGAAAAGGGCAGGCAGATTATTATCTGAATGGCAATAGATTAGGAAAGGGGGACGTAAACTAAGATCTGGGTATCCTTGTACACCAGTCAGTGAAAATAAACATGCAGGGGCAGCAGACAATAAAGAAGACAAATGATGTCTTGGCCTTCATAATGAGAAGATTCAAGTACAGAAACAAGGATGTTGCTGCAATTGTACAGAGTTTTGGTGAGACCACACCTGGAATACTGTGTGCAGTTTTAGTCACCTTATCTGAGAAAGTGCAACGAAGATTACTTGACTGATTCCTGGGATGGCTGAAATGACAAATGAATAGGAACTGGATCAGTTAGGACTAGACTCACTGGAGTTTAGAAGCATGAAGAGGGATCTCTTGGAAACCTATAACATTTTAATAGGACTAGACTCCCTAAATGTAGGAAGGATGTTCCCTCAGAGTTAATATTGCAAGTCCAGTGACTCTACTTCAGAACTGGAGAAGTTCTGAAGAAGGGTCTCTGGATTGAAACAGTAACTCTGTTTTCTGTCTCTGCACAAATGCTGTAGACCTGTTGAGTTTATCCAACAATTTCTGTTTTTGATTGAACATATTCCATTGTTAGAATTGACTTGAATTATTAATATCCAAAGTATATTCAACCAACTAGGGAAAGTGGGAATAAAAACCTGCAGATTATTGATGAGCCAGGTAGAAAGGTTGAAATTAAATTAATAACTAGGCTCAGTAATGGAAGGGGCAATTGAAATTTAAGTGGTAAAGAAGGTTCCACTTAAAGAATGGTTGGGTTCAGACTATTTTGATTAGTGAGGACCCAATCTGGGAAGTCAATGAGTGCAGTCTATTTGTTAGGCAGGAATGGTTAACGGCATTTCAAAGAAAATAAAAGAATTCACTAGAAGATATGGAGGGATTGCAACAAAATTAGAAGAGAGGGATGCAGTTGTGGAGTATTTGTTGAAATAACTTGAGGAGGAGAAGCAGGATGAGAAAAGGAATTGGAAAAATGTGAGTTAGAAAGGGAGAAGTGGTCTCACTGGGTGTAATTTGGTGGAAGTTAGTGTGTTGATAATCAATAGCAGTGTGACAGTCTGACACAAGAGGAATTCAAACAGCACTGCAGAGCTGAGGAAGCAAAAAAGCAATCTGCAGACCTGAAAATAGCTTATTATTCTTGTCTCATTGAAGAAAAGTCCCAATATCTGTATTGAAAGGAGAATCGTGGCCCATATAGGGATAAAGTGGACAGGCTATAGGAGCTACTGAAGTGAACTAGTTGGGTAGTGTGTGCAATGAGGGGTGATCTCCAGTCAAAGGATGAGGGAGGGGATATAAAAGTCCACTAATGGCCCCTACAGATACTGAGCTGATGTAAGCCAGATGGAAATGGCAGGATGGGGGATAGAACAGAAATATGTGGTACCATATACTCAACCAGTTACTGGGAATGACTGAGAAATATCCTAAATTAGACTTTAAGAAGGATCCATATGGACATTTCCAGGAACTGGATCAGATGGTAACCCTCCAAATAATGGAAAAATGGCAAATGTTGTTACTTATTTTATTCAGTAGCCTATTTGCTGACCCCCCCCCCCCCACAACATCTAAACAGAGATAATTTTGCATTCCAAAATAATAGACTAGTTGTAATGGATAACTCTCAAGGAACGCCATCCAAGCCCTTATATCATTATCCAGCAAGGGCCTAACATGGCCCTGCCTCGTTTGTGGATTAATTGAGAGCAGCTTAAAAGACGGCCAGTCCCGGGAATCCCAAATGCAGAAATGCCCTTACAGACACTATCTTAATTCACTGGTTGAGAAAACTGATAGGCCAATTACTCTCATATATTCAGGCATCATTTGAAGAATTTGACCCAATGGTCACATCTAGTACAGAAGTTGCAGTGTTGAAGAAAATGACTTTTCATTTTGAAAGAAATAATGGCATAAGAAAGTAGAGCCAGAGCAGAAGCCTGAGGGAAAGATGTATGAAGCGAAAAGCCAATTTAGGCTGAAAAATAATATACATGGGTTAATGAAACTTCCTGAAGTGAAAATTGTCGACCACAAGGTGGGAAGATCTCTCTTCATTGTCCTTTTGATTTTTACAAAGATGAGGAATTGTTTTCTGTAAAGTCATAGACTCATAGAGATCTACAGCACAGAAACAGACATTTCAGTGCAACTCATCCATGCCGACCAGATATCCCAACCCAATCTAGTCCCACTTGCCAGCACCCAGCCCATATCCCTCCAAACCCTTCTGTTCATATACCCATCCAAATGCTTTTTAAATGTTGGAATTGTACCAGCCTCCACCACTTCTTCTGGCAGCTCATTCCACATACATACCACCTTCTGTGTGAAAAAGTTGTCCATTAGTTCTCTTTTATTTCTTTCCTTTCTCATCCTAAACCTATGGCCTTTAGTGCTGGACTCCCCCAACCCAGGGAAAAGACTTTGTCTATTTATCCTATCCATCCCTCTCATGATTTTATAAACCTCTATAAGGTCACCCCTCAGCCTCTGACGCTCCAGAGAAAACAGCCCGAGCCTGTTCAGCCTCTCCCCATAGCTCAAATCCTCCAACCCTGGCAACATCCTTGTAAATCTTTTCTGAACCCTTTCAAGTTTCACAACATCATTCCGATAGGAAGGAGATCAGAATTGCACGCAGTATTCCAAACGTGGCCTAGCCAAATGTCCTGTACAGCTGCAACATGACCGACCAACTCCTGTACTCAGTACTCTGACCAATAAAGGAAAGCATACCAAACGCCTTCTTCACTATCCTATCTACCTGCGACTCCACTTTCAAGGAGCTATGAACTTGCACTGTGGTTGACAGTTGTTCTGTGATTCAACAGTTGATCAGTGAATTTAGTTATCTTTTGTCTGAATTTTAAAAAGTTTTCTTGCATTTTCTGTCTTTTACACCATCGAAAGAGAGAAAAGGATGCTTTATGTCTGCAGGCTTTGAATATGTCTTTTACTCTCTGCTGTTCTTGGCACATGCAGCTTTTTAACTCTCCACAGTTCATTCAATCAGAAAGCTGTTGCTATGCAGAGTTTTCTTAACTCAAAAGATTCCTACTGCTGTCAAGTCTCAAATTCTCCCTCTCACTGCTTCCAAAAGGCCAGTGTCTTTTGCACAGTTCTACACAACGCAAAACCTTATTTTCAAGATAATATAAACTTTCCAAGTTTTTCAGTTGTTACAGTTCAACTTCCATTTCAGTTCATAGTCTCCAAAATTAAAGATATGTGGTTTCTTACAATCTCATTGGGGTTTGTATTTGAAGATGCATTTCAGACAATCAGATTTGTAGAGAAATCCACATCTGCTTAGAAGCTCAAAGCAATCAAAGTCAATTCTAATACTGTTATGCTGAAGCTCATGATAGGGTAAGCGTGGTTAAGTTTATTCTTGACTAAATAAAAAAATTGTATATTAAAACCTCATTAGATGCAAGTGAAATCTTGACAGTTGCATAGCAATTGACTCATAACCTCATTATCTACTGTCACAATGCTTATTGCTTATGAAGTCTAGATTGTGGTGCTGGAAAAACACAGCAGGTCAGGCAGCATCCAAGGAGCAGGAAAATCGATGTTTCGGGCAAAAGCCCTTCATCAGGAATCTGCTTATGAAGTTTAATCTAGTGATTATCCCTATTCTTTCTGACAATTTTGCAATAATCTTATAGGAATTCTCTTTGAAGAAACACCTGGTGTCATGAGTTTATTTGTCAACATTGGCAGAATGAAATTATGAAGAGACAGCCCTTGAGCTGGGCTTGTATTCTCTGGGTTGTAGAAACTTTAGCTCTGATGTGATTGAGACTTTTACAATTTTGAAAGGAATTGATCAGCTAGGCAAAGAAAACCTTTTTTATTTTGGGCCGGTGAGTGACTCAAGGACACAATCTTAAAATCAAACCCAGGCAATTCAGGAGAAAGCTGAGGAAACACTTCTTCAAAGGGGCAGTAGAAGTGTTGAACTCTCTTCCATAAAAAGCACTAGATAATTAATCCTTTTAACACTGAGATTGCTATAAGGTTGCAAAATGATATGGATCTAGGACACTGGGAAGAGTAAAAATACACTTTACACGTTTAAAGAGATTGTGATTCAAAAAAACCTGGAGGTGCTTGCGTGCAATTCTTTGAGGGTGATAGGTCAGGTTATTGCTTTAATTTATGCCTTCAGTCAGTATTCCTATTTGCATATTGAACAGTCGCTGTGAAATATCTTTGGGCTGCGATGGCCTGCACATACACTATCACTGAGGTGGTTTGATCTCTTCAATCCCATATGTACTGTAACACAACTTCATTAACATCTTACATAATACATGCTCAATCAATCATGTTTTAGAGCTAACTGCCTGTATGGATTCCTATGCGTCAGTGACTTCACTGTCTTAATTGTTCTTTCTGCCTCTCTGTTAGACTGAGGATGGAGTGGAAACTTTGTCACCAGGTTGATGTCTGTATCCAAACCGAACTTCCTGAAATTCTCTTTCATGGATTTAGATCCATTGACCAATAATTCTTCCGGGAAACTGGGTATTGTAAAGGTCCTTTTCAATACTCTATTCTCTTAGTCCACTTTTGTTGAATAAAGTCTTACCATTTCAGTTAATCTTGAATAATAATTGACCAGAACTCAACATATGTGCCCTTTACAAGCAAGCAATTCTGTGGCTTGACTTTCCCATGGCCTTTTCACAAATCTTGCCAAAATCATTGGCTCTATAGGCACTTGCTACACCTCTGGCACAACAAAATGTAATCATGTATGTCTTTCAAAAGTCTCGCCATCACACTGACTGTTGTGCTCTTGTTTTACATTTTGTAATACCTAGATTTAATATAGGAGTTCTCTTTGCATGACTTTGGTATAACCGTGACACTCAATAAATCTTCCACTGTTGTTGGGTGTTGTTTATGTTCATAAGTTTTCAACAGCTCTTCTGCTGGACTATATTTTGATCATTGTGCACTCATTGTCAGAGTTTTTAGCTGCACAAATTTGTCTGAGCTTGCTCTCTAATGATGGTAAAGTTTTGGTTATTGCCAGAGAATAAGACTCTACAAGAACAAAGTCAAGATTGGAGTGGTGCTGGAAAAGCACCATAGGTCAGGCAGCATCCCAGGAGCAGGAAAAACGACATTTCGGGCAGGAGCCCTTCAGGAATGACACTTCTCCAAGAACAAAACCTTCTTTTTATGCTCAATCTTCTGCTCCCCTTGATTGTATTTCCAATACTTGTCTGGAACATCCAACTATTTCATAACTATATCGTATTAGCATGTGTTTGAATCTTTAGATGCATATACTCATTTTGAGACTTAAGTAAATTCCAATAATGTTGCCAAATGCTGTGATTCATCTAAATGTGGAATGGTTGTCTGGTAACACATTCTCAAACCTCTCATATCCCCATGGAACTGCAAATACCTCTATGTTACGTATCTCTGTCCAGGCTGTGTCAATGCTCTTGACAAAAAAAAGGCCAATTTCTATGTTCACTCAGCTCACATTTGGATAAGGACTGCTCCATTGATGCATCCATGGCTATTCCTGATGAAGGACTTATGCCAGAAATGTTGATTATCCTGCTCCTCGGATGCTACCCGACCTGTTGTGCTTTTCCTGCACCACACTTTTTGACTCTGATCTCCAGCATCTGCAGTCTTCACTTTTCTGCATCCATGGCTATGATAATGAAAGCCTTAGGTTGAAATGGACAAAAGCGTCAGTTTCTCTTTAAACTTTTCAAACCCCCTGTTGTACATTTCTGACTCCAATGCGATTGACGGCTTTTTCTCAAAAGCATGGGACTGGCTAAATTGGGGTGGAATGTTCCTACTTTCCATGCTGTGCTTAAGAAGTGCTGTAAATTATTTACCAACTTCAGTGCTGGAAATTCACTAATGGCCCTTGTCTTCGTCTGATTTCGAAAGAACTGGCATTTCTCAGTTAGTGTAAGGCTTGTGTTCTGCAATGCTTTCAAAATATCGCTGATGCTCTGGTAATTTTGCCATAGGGACATAGAAACAGGCATAGACCATTCAGCCCCTTGAGTCTGTTTCATCATTCACCGAGTTCATGGCTGATCTATGACCCAACTCCATATACCTGTCTTTGGGCCATATCCCTTAATACCTTTGCTTAACTGAAAATAATGTTTCTCAGATTTAAAAATAACAACTGATTCCAGCATCCACTGCCATTTGTGGAAAAGAGTTTCAAAATCTACCACTGTTTGTGTGTAGAAATGCTTCCTGATATCTCAGACTGTGCCCCAGTCTCTTGAATCCCCAACCAGTGAAAATAGTTTATCTTTACCTACCGAGTGTTTTTCACATTTATGTCTTGAAGACTTTAATCAGCCCTTAACATTCTAATTTTTTGAGAAAACCGGCCTAATTTGTACAGTCTTTCCTCATAACTTAATCCCCGAAATCTTTCATTCTTTTAAACCTATTGGTCTCTTCCAAGACCAATATATCCTTCCTAAGGTGTGATAGTCAGAACAGCTCACAGTACTCTGACTGGGGTCTAACCAGGATTTTGCATAACAGCAACATCACTTCTGCATTGTTGCATTCTTGTTCTAGTTTGATTATTGGACCATCCCACATGCAGGGATAGCACTGGCAGAGTTGCTAATGGGTAGAAGATTCTGCACCAGGTTAAGCCTAATCTTCCTGGACCTGGTGGGGGAGGGGAGTGTGTGTGTGTGTGTGTGTGAAATGGCATCAGCAATTCCAATGTCAGACGCAAGACTCTGCCAAGTGAGAGAGACAGTTTGATACAAGGTTTGGTGCAAGAATCACAGAAATGGACCCAACACGTATAAGAGGCATGGTCAACGTGAGGTCAGGACCAGTGATGTATAAAGTCTGGCTAAGTGTGACCATATGAAAGTCATGAATTTGCAAATGGTGTGGGAGCAAAATGTGCCCTGCCCCTTGGAATGGAAGAAATGCTGTCAGAAGCTGTGGAGTCACCCATTCCATCAAATGTTGTCGGGTCAACTGAATCAGAGATGGACATGATGGAAGTAGCCATCTTGACATGTTTGCCACTGGAAGAAGAGAGTGAAATTCTACCGAGGTGCTCCTGGCACAAGAGGTGAGCTTCTGTGTTTTACCTGCCACTCATACCAATCACTGAGTTGGAGAAATGTGGTTTAAAACACCTCAGGAGGCTCTCCAAGAAAAAAGGATTGGCCTGTGTCCTTGGACAGCAGAGGGGGAAGGATGTAGTGATTGTAATCAGGTCAGGCAGCTTGACCTCATAGAATATGACTTCTTTAACTGGGGCTGTTAATCTGGTCCAATCAGAGAGCCCTGACAAACATAAAAAGGATTGAATTCAGAGATACTGACAAGTGCTTGAATCTGTATGATGCAGTATTATAGTCAAGGACTATTAATGTGTATATAAAGATTGACTTGGCGATAGGATACTGGCCTCTGTGTAGTTATTTCAGATAGGAGCTAGGATAGTTTTCACTTTTAACTCTTTAACTGAATGAGATCAATACACATTTTAAGTTCTCCAAGAGCTCTGAAGAAATGTGGGCGGCACGATGGTTAGCACTGCTGCCTCACAGCGTCAGAGACCGAGGTTCAATTCCTGCCTCAGGAGACTGACTGTGTGGAGTTTGCACATTCTCCCCTTGTCTGCGTGGGTTTCCTCCGGGTGCTCTGGTTTCCTCCCACAGTCCAAAAATGTGGAGGTTAGGTGAATTGGTCATGCTAAATTGCCCGTAGTGTTAGGTGAAGTGGTAAATGTAGAGGAATGGGTCTGGGTGGGTTGCGCTTTGGCGGGTCGGTGTGGACTTGTTGGGCTGAAGGGCCTGTTTCCACACTGTAAGTAATCTAATCTACAGAAAAGGTAACTGGACCTGAAATCATGTGGTTACAGTAACGAGAAGGTCTCTATCTGGATTGCTATCCCTATGGACTTTCACATCTGATTGACCACAATGTTGCCAGGCCTTGGCTTGAAGGTCTTCCAAGGTCTTACGGGCATCCGCTGAGTCTTCCCACTTTTACACAATTGCATCTTTGAAATCTTCCAAAGTTTTGTCCTACCTTTGGAGTCTTCCTTTTTCAACTATGTCGCTTGAATGTTATTTTAACTTCAGACCCTGGCTCTGGAGGTTTTCACTTGAGCTTCAAGAGTGCTTTATGTTCTTTAACTTGTACTTTAAACCAATACTGCTGCCTGCATATTAAGATGCAAGTCCGGTGTATCTACGTACACTGTTCCTGAGTCTGTAAAGCTCCTCGATTCCTTATGTTCTGTAACACTCCTTTATTTATACAGTACACGGTAGGTTATCAAACTCCTTGTCTAGTATCTAAGACCTCTCTTTTCACAGGCTCATAGCAGCCTGATGTTTTCTATCACAGAGTTATGTGATTAATTATTGCATCATGATTTACATGAATCTCATTGTACCACAGGTACTAAAGCAGTTGACAAAGCAGAGGGGATCATTGGCTAAATAAGGAGAGGCATGGTGTTAAAAATGCTAGCATGGTCCATGTGATGTTCTGGGTTAAACCTTTGCTGTCCTGTGGGGACTGGTTATAGAGGAAGGACTAAAATGAGAGAGTCTTACACCACGCTAACTCTCTGAGACTTTCCTGTCTCTGAGCGATCCTGCCAAAGATGGAGGTCTTAGTGGCATCAATTATCCACTTGGTAGCAGCCGTTAACTAATCAGCTTCAATTAAATGCGCACTTGAAGGCAGATTGATGCCACTTGGGCCTTTACAAGAGAGGATGTGGATATGGGAGACTGGAATGTGGAATGGCAGCAGTGGGCACTGATGGCACCCAGTGAGTCTACAAGCTGGACGCTGCTATAGGATTGCTGCACCTATGATAGCTACCACTTCTTTGGTCCTCGCACTGTCTTTAATTGAACTGAGATCCCAATGACAGTATCGTGCTAGCCATCCCTGGGGAGACTGGGACTGACATCACATGATAGACACTTACAGTTTCCCTGGCTAGAATTGAAGCCAACGCAGACTGTGGAAACTTACCAGAAAAATTCAGCTTGTTGTATCCAATTCTGGGCGACACATTTAGGGAATGATGTAAAGCCTTTGAAAAGAATACCAACGAGATTTTACAAGAATGGTTCCAGGGATCAGGAATTACACTTATGGTTTTCCTTTGAGCAGAAAAGATTAAGAGGAGAATTGATAGAGGCGCTTTGAATGTTTCGACAAAAAAGAAGAAAGATTGTTTCTAGTGTCTGAAGCGTCAATACCAAGATGACAAAGATTTATGTGATTGGCAGAAGACTTAAAGGAAACATAAGGAAAGCTTTTATTTCCAACAAGTGATTAAGATTTGGAGTCTTAATGGACAGGCTGCTGGAGATGGATTCACTGATAGCCTTTAAAATGAAACTGGATAAATATTTGAAGGAGAAAAATAAATTGTGGGAATATGGTGCCGCAATAGAGGTAAAGGACTAAGTGATTGCTCTTTGAAAGACCTGATGGATGCCTCCTGTGCTGAGCAACTCCATACTTTCGCAATTTGCTGAAAGCTGGAATAAGCTCAGGGACTAAGTCGTCCAATCCTTTTCCTACTTTATATCAGCTTTTGCCATGCTGCCACTAAAACTGATATGTCTACTTATCTAATGATTTTACAAAAGATGCAAAATTATAATTGAATATTCTCAAGAGATATGACAAATTGGCAATCTCAAGTTTTGTTTTGATGACTTGCTGTGTATCCTAATTTATTTTCTAAAAAGACCACATTTTGACTTTTGGCTGTATTTATAATGTAAAGCTTGCACAATGTGTTGCCACATTTAATGCACTAATTATTTAGCAGACAATGCCCCAGCTCAGAAACTTCTGTCCTAGCACTTTGCGGTGGGGCTGTATGAATTTAAGTCACATTGTTGCATTTAACTATACAACTTGTTCCAGCATGGACTGGCATTCAGTTTGATCTTAGATGTCAACAGGACAATAAACAATAGACAGTAGGTGCAGGAGGAGGCCATTCTACCCTTCGAGCCTGCACCACCATTCAATATGATCATGGCTGATCATCCTTAATCAGTATTCTGTTCCTGCCTTATCTCCATAACCCTTGATTCCACTATCCTTGAGATCTCTATCCAACTCTTTCTTAAATGAATCCAGAGCATTCCACACAGCCACCACTCTCTGGGTGAAGAAGTTTCTACTCATCTCTGTCCTAAATGGTCTACCCCGTATTTTTAAGCTGTGTCCTCTGGTTCGGCACTCACCCATCAGCGGAAACATGTTTCCTGCCTCCAGAGTGTCCAATCCTTTAATAATCTTATACGTCTCAATCAGATCCCCTCTCAGTCTTCTAAACTCAAGGGTATACAAGTCCAGTCGCTCCAGTCTTTCAGTGTAAGGTAGTCCCGCCATTCCAGGAATTGACCTCGTGAACCTATGCTGCACTCCCTCAATAGCCAGAATGTCTTTCCTCAAATTTGGAGACCAGAACTGCACACAGTACTCCAAGTGTGGTCTCACCAGAGCCCTGTACGGCTGCAGAAGAACCTCTTTGCTTCTATATTCAATCCCTCTTGTTATCAACGTCAGCATGCTATTAGCCTTCTTCACTACCTGCTGTACCTGCATGCTTACCATCATTGACTGGTGTACAAGAACACCTAGATTTCTTTGTACTGCCCCTTTACCTAAATTGATTCCATTTAGGTAGTAACCTGCCTTCCTGTTCTTGCCACCAAAGTGGATAACCATAGATTTATCCACATTAAACTGCATCTGCCCACTCACCTAACCTGTCCAGGTCACCCTGTAATCTCCTAACATCCTCCTCACATTTCACCCTGCCACCCAGCTTTGTATCATCAGCAAATTTGCTAATGTTATTACTGATACCATATTCTATATCATTAACATATACTGTAAAAAGCTGCGGTCCCAGCGCTGATCCCTGCGGTACCCCACTGGTCACTGCCTGCCATTCCGAAATGGAGCTGTTTGTCACTACTCTTTGTTTCCTATCAGCCAACCAACTTTCAATCCAAGTTAGTACTTTTCCCCCAATACCATGCGCCCTAAGTTTGCTCACTAACCTCCTATGTGGGACTTAATCAAAAGCTTTCTGAAAGTCCAGGTACACTACATCTACTGGATCTCACTCGTCCATATTCAGAGTTACATCCTCAAAAAATTCCAGAAGATTAGTCAAGCATGATTTTCCCCTTCATAAATTCATGCTGATTCTGACCAATCCTGTTACTACTGTCCAGATGTGTTGTAATTTCATCCTTTATAATAGACTCCAGCATCTTTCCCACCACTGAGGTCAGACTAACTGATCTATAATTTCCTGCTTTCTCTCTCCCACCTTTCTTAAAAAGTGGTACAACATTAGCCACTCTCCAATCTGCAGGAACTGATCCCGAATCTATCGAACTCTGGAAAATAAACACCAATGCATCCACGATTTCTCGAGCCACTTCCTTCAGTACCCTGGGATGTAGACCATCAGGCCCCGGGGACTTATCAACCTTCAGACCTAACAGTCTCTCCAACACCAATTCCTGGCAAATATAAATTCCCTTCAGTTCAGGTCCTTCAGCCACTGTTACCTCAGGGAGATTGCTTGTGTCTTCCCCAGTGAACACAGATCTGAAGTACCAATTCAATTCTTCTGCCATTTCTTTGTTCCCCATAATATATTCCCCTGTTTCTGTCTTCAAGGGCCCAATTTTAGTCTTAACCATTTTTTTGCCTTTCACATACCTAAAAAAGCTTTTACTATCCTCCTTTATATTTTTGGCCAGTTTACCTTCGTACCTCATTTTTTCTTTGCGTATTTCCTTCTTAGTAACCCTCTGTTGTTCTTTAAAAGCTTCCCAGTCCTCCGTTTTCCCACTTATCTTTGCTATGTTATACTTTTTCTCTTTTAACTTTATATGTTTCTTAACTTCCCTTGTCAGCCACGGCCACCCATGCCTCCTCCTAGGATCTTTCTTCCTTTTTGGAATGAACTGATCCTGCAACTTCTGCATTATACACAGAAATATCTGCCATTGTTCCTCTGCTGTCATCCCTGCTAAGGTATTGCACCATTGAACTTTGGCCAGCTCCTCCCTCATAGCTTCATAGTTCCCTTTATTCAACAGAAATATTGTCACTTCCGATTGTATCCTCTCCCTCTCAAATTGCAGATTGAAGCTTATTGTATTATGGTCACTTCTTCCCAATGGCTCCTTCACTTCGAGGTCCCTGATCAATTCTGGTTCGTTGCACAATACCAGATCCAGAATTGCTTTCTCCCTGGTAGGCTCCAGCACCAGCTGTTCTAAAATCCATCTCGGAGGCACTCCACAAAGTCTCTTTCTTGAGGTCCAATACCATCCTGATTCTCCCAGTCTACCTGCATGTTGAAATCCCCATGACAACTGTAGTAACATCTTTGCGACAGGCCAATTTCAGCTCCTGATTCAACCTACATCCGACATCCAGACTACTGTTGGGGGCCTGTAGATAACTCCCAAGAAGGTCTTTTTACCCTTAGAATTTCTCAGCTCTATCCATACTGACTCTACATCCCCTGATTCTAGGTCCCCCTGCGCAAGAGACTGAATATCGTCCCTTACCAACATGGCCACCCCACCCCCTCTGCCTGTCAGTCTGTCCTTACGATAGCATGTGTAGCCTTGAATATTCATTTCCCAGGCCCTGTCCACTTGAAGCCACGTCTCAGTTATCCCCACAACATCGTATTTGCCAATTTCCAAAAGAGCCTCAAGCTCATCCATCTTATTTCTAATGCTTCATGCATTCATGTATAGTATTTTTAATTTGTTACTGCCCTCACCGTTCCCATCAACTCCTATTTCACTCAACCTTACAGCATGATCTCTTTTTGAGTTTTGAACATTGATGCATGAAACAGTTGCTACCAACAAATTAGATTATGCTTTTCTGAAAGACAAAACTTGAGGCTTGGGCAGCTATTGATTATTTGTTGCTTTGAAAAAGTATATAAAAGGCTTGAGTGATTGACAATTTTACAAATAATCTATAACAGTTTTAAGGTACTTGTAGCTATACCTTGAAATGATGTATTTTCCCACATTCCTGTTTCAGTGTGGAGCATTCAGATACAACAGTTGATACTGATTGTGTCCTTTTCATTGTAGCTAGGTGACAATGCACTGAAAATGAAGATATTTCAGAAAAACTAAAATACAAATAGTTTTCGTTGAATCATCAAATTTTACACTACAGAAGTGGGTCATTCCACCCATCGTGGCTCCCAAAAGAGTGACCCAGAAATTTCCATTCTCCAGTCCTATCTCCGTAGTCCTCAAACTTAATCATTTTTAAATATAGATCGGCTCTCCCTTGAAGCGTCCTGTGAAATCCGCCTCCACTTCTCTTCCAGGCAGCGAACTCCAAATCCTAACAACTCTCTGAGTGAAGAAGTTTTTCTCCTCTCATTCCTTATTCTCTTGGTGACAATCTTGGAATTGTGACTCCTTGCTCATCAAGAGATAGATGGAGAAAAGTCAATGGTTGTTGCACATTTTCTGCATCTACAGATGTTATCACTGCTGATTACAGTGATGTATTATGTGTAGCTATATCTTCAAGGTGTACCTGTGACCTCTACTACTTAGAAGGACAAGGGCAGTAGTAGATGAGTGGGAATTCCACCACCTGTAAGTTGCACACCATGATAGCTTGAACTACATTGCCATTCTATCACAATGGCTGGGTCAAATTTCCTTTCTAACAGCATTGCAGATGTGCCTCAGACTGAAGTGATCAAGAAGACATGCCCTCCAACACATCTCATCCACATCCCGTACCTCCGCCCTCGAATCCTACCCCTCCAACCACAACAAGGACAGAACCACCCCGGTCCTCATTTTCCACCCCACCAACGTCTGCATAAATCACATCATCTCCGACATTTCCGCCACCTCCAAACGGACCCCACCACCAGGGATATATTCCCTCCCTACCCCTATCCACTTTCTGCAAAGACTGCTCCCTCTGTGACTATCTGGCCAGGTCCACACTTCCCAACAACCCACCCTTCCTTCCAGGCACTTTCCCCTGCCACAGCAGGAATTGCAAAACCTGTGTCCACACCTCCCCCCCTCACCTCCGTACAAGGTCCCAAAGGAGCCTTCCACATTCATCAAAGTTTCACCTGCACATCCACCAATGTCATTTATTGTATCCGTTGCTCCTAATGCGGTCTCCTGTACATTGGAGAGACCGGATGCCTTCTCTCAGAGCGGTTCAGAAAACATCTCCGGGACACTCGCACCAATCAACCCCACCGCCCCATGGCCAAACATTTCAACTCCCCCTCTCACTCTGCCGGGGACATGCAGGTCCTGGGCCTCCTTCACTGCCACTCCTTCACCCCCAACACCTGGAGGAAGAATGCCTCACCTTTCGCCTCAGGACCCTTCAACCCCATGGCATCAATGTCGACTTCACCAGTTTCCTCATTTTCCCTCCCCCCACCTTCCCTCAGTTCCAACCTTTCAGCTCAGCACTGCCCTCGTGATCTGTCCCACCTGTCAAATCTTCCTTCCCACCTATCTACTCCACCCTCTTTTCCGACCTATCACCTTCACTCCCACCTCCATACACCTATTGCACTTTCAGCTAGCTTCTCCCCAGTCTCTCCAATTTATTTTTTCACCCCGGGGCTCCCAGCCTCATTCCTGATGAAGGGCTTTTGCCCAAAACATTGATTTCCCTGCTCCTTGCTTGCTGCCTGACCTGCTGTGCTTTTCCAGCACCACTGTAATCTTGATCAAGAAGGCAGCTCACCTCATCTTCTCAAAGGCAATTCTGGATGTGCAATCAATGCTAGTCTAGCCAATGATGCCAAAACCCTGTGAACAAAGGAGCAACAAATTAGGAGCAAGATTAGGCCACAGTCCCTCTGGCATGCTCCACTGTTCAATACATTAATAGCTGACCTGATTATTCCAAAGGTAAAAACAATGACTGCAGATGCTGGAAACCAGATTCTGGAGTGGAGTGGTGCTTTTCCAGCACCAATGATTATTCCAAATCCTTGCTTACGCACAATAACGTTTCACCCCTTCACTTATAATGAATCTATTCATTTCCTCTTTAAAAAGATTCAAAGTCTAAGTTTCCACCACAACTATTAATTCTGAAGTGGAAGATTTTACTTTCAATTGTAGTAAATCATGTCAGTTTACTGGAAGTAAATGTATGCTTTGTAGTATTTTGAAAGGTTATTTTTCTAGCAAATAAAAGTGGGGATGTTGCTTTTCAGGGGAGAACAAATTACCATCCATTGAGTAATTGTAATATGCCTATATCATCGTATATTCCTACATGTCAAAGTTGTCCATAGTTTTGCAAGACAAGACAATGGAGGAATGTGTTCTTAGTTAAAGATGGAGTTGTGCTGTAGAATTATCTGGTTTAATGGATAGCAGCATTTTTGGGCAATTTTAGCTCCCACCCGTTGTTGCAAAGTTGGGTTACGCTGAATATCATGCTTTATGTTGTCATTCCAACTCAGTCCAACCCACCACAGAGAAGTTGAAGATGTGCATTTCCCCTCTCTAATTAATGCACAAATCATTTGAGGACAAGCCACATTTCAGGATTAGAAAGAATAATACATTCCTCAAAGTTTGTGCGAAGATTTGTAGCTCAGGTGCACGTTGCTGTGGTTCTGTTCGCCGAGCTGGAAGTTTTTGTTGCAAACGTTTCGTCCCCTGGCTAGGCGACATCATCAGTGCTTGGGAGCCTCCTGCGAAGCGCTTCTTTGATGTTTCCTCCGGTGTTTATAGTGGTCTGTCCCTGCCGCTTCCGGTTGTCAGTTTCAGCTGTCCGCTGTAGTGGTTGGTATATTGGGTCCAGGTCGATGTGTTTGTTGATGGAGTTTGTGGATGAATGCCATGCCTCTAGGAATTCCCTGGCTGTTCTCTGTCTGGCTTGCCCTATGATAGTAGTGTTGTCCCAGTCGAATTCATGTTGCTTGTTGTCTGCATGTGTGGCTACTAAGGATAGCTGGTCGTGTCGTTTCGTGGCTAGTTGATGTTCATGTATGCGGATTGTTAGCTGTCTTCCTGTTTGTCCTATATAGTGTTTTGTGCAGTCCTTGCATGGTATTTTGTACACTACATTCGTCTTGCTCATGTTGGGTATCGGGTCCTTCATTCTGGTGAGTTGTTGTCTGAGCGTGGCTGTTGGTTTGTGTGCCGTTATGAGTCCTAGGGGTCGCAGTAGTCTGGCTGTCAGTTCCGAGGTGCTCCTGATGTATGGTAGTGTGGCTAGTCCTTTTGGTTGTGGTATGTCCTCGTTCCGTGGTCTTTCTCTTAGGCATCTGTTGATGAAGTTGCGCGGGTATCCGTTTTTGGCGAATACCTTATATAGGTGTTCCTCTTCTTCTTTTTGCAGTTCTGGTGTACTGCAGTGTGTTGTGGCCCTTTTGAATAGTGTCCTGATGCAGCTTCGTTTGTGTGTGTTGGGGTGGTTACTTTCATAGTTTAGGACTTGGTCTGTGTGTGTGGCTTTCCTGTATACCCCAGATTCTATGGATTACCTAAAGTACACAAACCAGACATCCCACTCAGACCCATAGTATCACTGCCAGGGACACCATCATACAAACTGGCCAAAGAACTACAACAGAAACTGAAACACCTGGTCCTAATAATAACATCTGTTGTGGCAAGCAGGTAAGTGCTGAATTTTGCTTGTATTATTTAGACACAGTTTTTGTTTAAACAGTTAGCTTTAGAGGGATGGCAGTGAAGGCAGTGCAATGTTCCTCCTGCAACATGTATGAGGTGAGGGATGCCATCGACGTCCCTGCCGATTACACTTGCAGGAAGTGCACCCATCTCCAGCTCCTCCAAGACCGTGTTAGGGAACTGGAGCTGGAGTTGGATGAACTTCGGATCATTCGGGAGGCAGAGGGGGTCATAGATCAGAGTTATAGGGAAGTAGTAACTCCAAAGATGGCAGATAGATGGGTTACAGTGAGGGGGACTGGGAGGAAGCAGCCAGTGCAGGGACCTCCTGCGGCCATTCCCCTCAAGAACAAGTATACCGTTTTGGATACTTGTGGGGGGGATGACTTACCAGAGGTAAGTAACGGGGCTCAGGTCTCTGGCACGGAGCCTGTCCCCGTTACTCAGAAGGGAAGGGTGAAGAAGAGCAGAGCAGTAGTAATTGGGGACTCGATAGTTCGTGGCACAGATAGGCGGTTTTGTGGGAACGAGAGAGACTCACGTTTGGTATGTTGCCTCCCAGGTGCAAGGGTACGTGATGTCTCTGATCGTGTTTTCCGGGTCCTGGAGGGGGAGGGGGAGCAACCCGAAGTCGTGGTCCACATTGGCACCAACGACATAGGTAGGAGGAGTGCTGAGGATGTTAGACAGGCTTTCAGGGAGCTAGGTTGGAAGCTTGGAGTTAGAACAAACAGAGTTGTTGTCTCTGGTTTGTTACCCGTGCCACGTGATAGAGATTCGAGGAATAGGGAGAGAGAACAATTAAATGCGTGGCTTCAGGGATGGTGCAGGAGGGAGGGGTTCCAGTTTTTGGATAACTGGGGTTCTTTCTGGGGACGGTGGGACCTCTATAAACAGGATGGTCTACACCTGAACCTGAGGGGAACCAGTATCCTTGGGGGGAGGTTTGCTAGTGCTCTTGGGGGGGGTTTAAACTAACTCGGCAGGGGCATGGGAACCCAGATTGTAGCTTCAGGGTGCAGGGCCTGGAGTGTAGGGAGGTGAGGAACATGGCATCAATTTCCAAGGAGGGTGCCTGTAAACAGGGAAGTGGCTTGAAGTGTGTATACTTCAATGCAAGAAGTATACGAAATAAGGTAGGTGAACTTGCAGCGTGGGTTGGTACCTGGGACTTCGATGTTGTGGCTATTACGGAGACATGGCTAGAACAGGGACAGGATTGGCTGTTGCAGGTTCCGGGATTTAAATGTTTTAGTAGGGTCAGAGGTGGGGGTAAAAGAGGGGGAGGTGTGGCATTGCTTGTCAAAGATAGTATTACAGCGGTGGAAAGGACGATGGATGAGGACTTGCCATCTGAGGTAGTTTGGGCTGAGGTTAGGAATAGGAAAGGTGAGGTCACCCTGTTAGGAGTCTTTTACAGGCCTCCTAATAGTCCTAGAATCATTGAAGAAAGGATTGGGAAGGTGATTCAGGAGATGAGTGACAGTAATAGGGTGGTTGTTATGGGGGACTTTAACTTTCCTGATATTGATTGGGAAAGCTATAGCTCAAGTTCGTTAGATGGGTCAGTGTTTGTTCAATGTGTGCAGGAGAGTTTCCTGACACAATATGTAGACAGGCCAACAAGAGGTGAGGCCATACTGGATTTGGTTCTGGGTAACGAACCAGGCCAGGTGTTAGAATTAGAGGTAGGTGAGCACTTTGGGGATAGTGACCATAATTCGGTGATTTTTACACTCGTGATGGAGAGGGATAAGTGTGTACTACAGGGCAAGAATTATAGCTGGGGTAAGGGAAATTATGATGCGGTGAGGCATGACTTAGGATGTGTGGCTTGGAAAAGTAGACTCCAAGGCAAGAGTGTAAATGATATGTGGAACTTGTTCAAGGGGCAACTATTGAGTGTCCTTGATAATTATGTACCTGTCAGGCAGGAAGGAAAGGGTCGTGCGAGGGAGCCGTGGTTTAATAAGGAATTGGAATCCCTTGTTAAATGGAAGAGGGCGGCCTATCTCAAGATGAGACGTGAAGGTTCAATTGGGGCGATTGAGAGTTATAGGGTAGCCAGGAAGGACCTGAAGAGAGAGCTAAAAGCAGCAAGGAGGGGACATGAAAGGTCCTTAGTAGATAGGATTAGGGAAAACCCTAAGGCTTTCTATAGGTATGTTAGGAATAAAAGAATGACTAGGGTAGGAATAGGTCCAGTCAAGGATAGTAGGGGGAAGTTGCGTGTGGAGGCGGAAGAGATTGGGGAGACACTGAATGAATACTTTTCTTCAGTATTCACTCAGGAACAGGGCATTGTTGTCGATGAGAATACTGAGGCACAAATAAGTAGAATGGATGGTTTTGAGGTATGTAGAGAAGAGGTGTTGGAAATCCTGGAAAAGGTGAAAATAGATAAGTCCCCTGGGCCTGATGGCATTTATCCTAGGATTCTCTGGGAAGCAAGGGAGGAGATTGCAGAGCCATTGGCCTTGATTTTTATGTCCTCTTTGTCTACAGGAGTAGTCCCAGAAGACTGGAGGATAGCAAATGTGGTTCCCTTGTTCAAAAAGGGGAGTAGGGATAGCCCTAGTAACTATAGGCCGGTGAGTCTCACTTCTGTTGTGGGCAAAGTCTTAGAGAGAATTGTAAGGGATAGGATTTATGCACATCTGGATAGGAATAATGTGATCAAGGATAGTCAGCATGGTTTTGTGAAGGGCAGGTCGTGCCTCACAAACCTTATTGAATTCTTTGAAAAGGTGACTAAGGAGGTTGATGAGGGGAAAGCGGTAGATGTGGTATATATGGATTTTAGTAAGGCGTTTGATAAGGTTCCCCATGGTAGGCTACTGCAGAAAATACGGAGATATGGCATTGAGGGTGAGTTGGAGGTTTGGATTAGGAATTGGCTGGATGGAAGAAGACAGAGGGTAGTAGTTGATGGCAAAGTTTCTTCATGGAGTGCCGTCACTAGCGGTGTTCCGCAAGGATCTGTTTTGGGACCATTGCTGTTTGTCATTTTTATAAATGACCTGGAAGAGGGGTTAGAAGGTTGGGTGAGCAAGTTTGCGGATGATACGAAAGTCGGAGGAGTTGTTGACAGTGAGGAAGGATGTGGCAGGTTACAGCAGGATATAGAGAAGCTGCACAGCTGGGCAGAAAGGTGGCAGATGGAATTCAATGTAGCTAAGTGCGAGGTGATTCACTTTGGGAAGAATAACAAAAAGATGGGGTACTGGGCTAATGGTCGGATACTTGGTAGTGTGGATGAGCAGAGGGATCTTGGTGTCCATGTACACAGATCTCTGAAAGTTGCCACCCAGGTAAATAGTGCGGTGAGGAAGGCATATGGCGTACTGGCTTTTATTGGTAGAGGAATTGAGTTCCGGAGTCCTGAGGTCATGATGCAGTTGTACAAGACTCTGGTACGGCCGCATCTGGAATATTGTGTGCAGTTTTGGTCGCCATACTATAGGAAGGATGTGGAGGCATTGGAACGGGTGCAGAGGAGGTTTACCAGGATGTTGCCTGGTATGGAAGGAAAATCGTATGAGGAAAGACTGAGGCACTTGGGGCTGTTTTCACTAGAGAAAAGAAGGTTTAGGGGTGACTTGATTGAGGTGTACAAGATGATTAGGGGGTTAGATAGGGTCGACAGTATGAACCTTTTCCCGCGTATTGAGTCGGGTATTACAAGGGGGCATAGCTTTAAATTAAGGGGGGGTAGATATAGGACTGATGTTAGGGGTAGGTTCTTCACTCAGCGAGTCGTTAGTTCATGGAATGTCCTGCCAGTAACAGTGGTGGACTCTCCATCTTTATGGGCATTTAAGAGGGCATTGGATAGGTATATGGAGGATAGTGGGTTAGTGTAGTTTAGGTGGGCTTGGATCGGCGCAACATCGAGGGCCCAAGGGCCTGTACTGCGCTGTATTCTTCTATGTTCTATGTTCTATGTTCTATGGTCAGCGGATCCAAACACTCTATACAATCAACACAGGAATTCTTGGACATCATCAGAAATATACACATAGACAAAGAAGAAACCATGATATCATTCGACGTGACGCACTGTTCACTTCGATTGACAAAACCCTAGCCAGAGAAACAATAGCCAACCTACTGGACATACAGAACAGAAAACAGGACGCTGAACCTATCAACAAAGACGGCATACTTAAACTACTGGACTTGTGCCTCACAACACACTTCACATTCAACAACCAGATATACGAACAAATCAACGGAACACCCATGGGATCACAAATCTCGGGACTCATAGCAGAGGCAGTTATGCAAAGGTTAGAACAAACAGTCCTACCACAAATTCAACCCAAACTCTGGGTCAGATATGTCAATGACACGTTTGTAATCATTAAAAACACGGAAATAGAAAAAACACACCGGATCATCAACGCCACACTCACAGGAATCCGATTCACGAGAGAAGAAGAAAAGGATAGCCAACTCCCATTCCTAGACGTGATGGTACAGAGAACACCGAACGGAGAATTCACTACAAGGGTATACAGGAAAGCCACACACACAGACCAAGTCCTAAACTATGAAAGTAACCACCCCAACACACACAAACGAAGCTGCATCAGGACACTATTCAAAAGGGCCACAACACACTGCAGTACACCAGAACTGCAAAAAGAAGAAGAGGAACACCTATACAAGGTATTCGCCAAAAACGGATACCCGCGCAACTTCATCAACAGATGCCTAAGAGAAAGACCACAGAACGAGGACATACCACAACCAAAAGGACTAGCCACACTACCATACATCAGGAGCATCTCGGAACTGACAGCCAGACTACTGCGACCCCTAGGACTCATAACGGCACACAAACCAACAGCCACGCTCAGACAACAACTCACCAGAACGAAGGACCCGATACCCAACATGAGCAAGACGAATGTAGTGTACAAAATACCATGCAAGGACTGCACAAAACACTATATAGGACAAACAGGAAGACAGCTAACAATCCGCATACATGAACATCAACTAGCCACGAAACGACACGACCAGCTATCCTTAGTAGCCACACACGCAGACAACAAGCAACATGAATTCGACTGGGACAACACTACTATCATAGGGCAAGCCAGACAGAGAACAGCCAGGGAATTCCTAGAGGCATGGCATTCATCCACAAACTCCATCAACAAACACATCGACCTGGACCCAATATACCAACCACTACAGCGGACAGCTGAAACTGACAACCGGAAGTGGCAGGGACAGACCACTATAAACACCGGAGGAAACATCAAAGAAGCGCTTCGCAGGAGGCTCCCAAGCACTGATGATGTCGCCTAGCCAGGGGACGAAACGTTTGCAACAAAAACTTCCAGCTTGGCGAACAGAACCACAGCAATACATTCCTCAATTATTGGAGATATTTATTCACAAACCTTGGAATGTGATGAACAAGTCAAGAACTTGTTTAATGAGGCATCTGGCAACCTGGAATTTGTAAACAATGGTGCGGACTACAAAAGCCAGGAAGTTATGTTAAACCTATATAAAGAGTAGTTTGGCCCCAGGTGGAATATTTTGTTCATTCACTTGGCATGGCACTTCAGGAGAGTTGTAATGGATTTGGAGAGGGTGCAGAAGAAATAATTAGAATGATTTTTCACATGAGGGATTTATATAGTGGCTTTCAATCTGTGGGTTGTAACCTCTGATTAAGCTCACAGAAACTGTGGTTATGACTGAGAGCTTGTCTTTTTCCAATACTGTGTCCTGTCCCAACCCTGATACCTCACCGTTTTGTTACTTCTGCTCAAACATTGCCCAGCTATATGAAGGATATTATTAAGATGGAGAGAGTTCAGAACAGATTTGCTAGCATGTTGCTAGGATTGGAGGGTTTGAGTGATAAAGAAAGGCTGGATAGGCTGAGACATCTTTCACTGGAGCGTAGGAGATTGAGAAGTGATATGATTGATATTTATAAAATCATGAGGGATATGGAGAAGGTTAATGGTATGTGTCTTTTCCCTCGGATGGGGAATTTAAGTCTAAGGGGCACATTTGTAAAGTGACAGAGATTTTAAAAAGATGTTAATAGGCAGATATTTTACACAGAGGGTGGTTCGCGTGTGGAATGGACTTCCTGAAGAAATGTTGGATTTGAGTACAATTACGTTTGGATAAGTACATGAATAGGAAAGGTTTGGAGGGATGTGGGCCAGGAGCAGGCAGGTGGGCCTAGATTAGTTTGGGATTATATTCGCCATGGACTAGTTGGATCAAAGAGACTGTTTTCGTGCTGAATGACTTTATTTCTCTTTGACTGTAGAAAAGCATTGATAAAAATGGCCCATGTTAAGTCTGTCTTAGGCTTGTGCTTGTAATGTCAGAGTTGTTACCCTCCTCACAGGTTAATACCAATTGGCAGAAAGAGTGGCTTGGGGAAGGAAGAGCTATTTAAAGTGTGTGGAGGATTGGAAGGAGGGGATAGATTTTGTGCGTGTGTGCGTGTGCTTGGGTCTGTCTGTCTGTCTTTTGGGGGACAGGACAGATGTTACAGGAGGTAGAGGGGAAAATGGCTAATTTCAATGTGAGTGATGGTGGAAAAGGCTTCATTGAGCCTTCCTTCCGCAGGGAATATGGAAGGCTCATCAGAAATCTTGAGTGGTGAGTAACCGTCGCATGTTACATTCTATGCCTCTTCAGAAGTAGATTTACTTTCCACTTTCCCTGGATCCAGACTCAGATAAGTTATTTACCTTGTAAATTAAACATATTTTATTTTATGTAGTAGAATCTGAGTGGAACTGCAGCCTCTTGGAGTATAAATCTGATTTTATATCATCTTAAATTAAAAGTTTGTTTCACTCATCTCACATTAAAATCAGTGATAGCAAGATGGCCTTTAGAAAATGTTGGCATGATATTGTTAAAGATCAGTCGTAATAAATACAAATCCAAGAGGTGGTAGGACCTGTTGTTTCCTGGCAATGACCCATAAGCTGAGGTGCCTTAAGTGAAATAATGGACTGGAAAGTGCATAACATAACAACAGTTTTGCAAAGTACTTTAAAAACAGGTTTTCACATCTATATGATATATTTATTTGTTGAAATATAATATATGAACTTTACATATATCAATGTTAATCAAGGATACCTGGATTCCATGAAAGAATAAAACAAATGCCAAATCTTCCATTCTCTTGAAATCTAGTCAAAATTGTAGGTGAGTCCAGACCCATAACAATGTGGTTGCTTCTTAACTGCCTTCAGTAATGGCTAGAAAACAATTCAATGTTCAGTTTGGGAAATTGCATTGCAGTTCTGTGGATAGACTGCTGAAGCTTGGATTGTTCTCCTCAGAGCAGAGAAGCCTATGAGCAGAGTTTATAGAGTTTTGTCCTAATATTGTTATGATCCCAACTGATGTTATTTTGACAAGTCAGGATCCTGACTGAAATCTGGCTTGATAGATGATTTTTTTGTGGTTTTAAAAAGATGGTCTTTTGCTGAAATGCAAACATACAATTCTTCAACTTGAGAATCTAGTAGCCTTTTTAGGAGCCTTCATATGACAGGGCTTAGACTTTCTCAGCTTCAAATAACACCTTCAGGCACATAACCATACAGTTCTGGTTGAAACTTCCAAACTAACCTGCTTATGGTGAGGTAACCCATTTTCTAATACTTCTAATGCATCTCCCTTCATCAGAAACTCCTTTTCTTTTCATCAGAAGTCTTTTTTTTCCCATGCTGGGTACATTTCCCCTAATTAAAAACAAAATTGCTGACCTTCTAAACTAAAAACCTAATGGACAACTGTTTACTTTGTTCACTTTATGGATGGCTTGATGGCACAGTGGTTAGCACTGCTGCCTCACAGCGCCAGAGACCCAGGTTCAATTCCCCCCTCAGGTGACTGACGTTGCGGAGTTTGCACATTCCCCCCATGTCTGCGTGTCTCCCTGGATGCTCCGGTTTCCTCCCACAGTCCAAAAATGTGCAGGTTAGGTGAATTGGCCATGCTAAATTGCCTGTAGTGTTAGGTGTAGGGGAATGGGTCTGGGTGGGTGTGCTTCGGCAGGTCAGTGTGGACTTGTTAGGCTGAAGGGCCTGTTTCCACATTGTAGGTAATCTAAGTAAGCTTCTAAACCTCTCTTTCCAAGAAAAACAAAGTCCATCACAGACTAGGAATTCTCTTTCACACTCTCTTTTTAATGAAATCACCATGATTACACAAATATTGAGAAGTTAATTACAACACCCCTCCCAACTCACGAACCAAAATCAACAAACTCAACTCGTTCAAATCTAAACTCTAAACCAAATCACATGAAAGGTACATGAACCACAACTTAACAATACAACATGAATGGTTTCAAAAGAGTAAATACAGACAAAGCTGCTTATGATGGCTAAAGGTTGATAACAAGAGGGCACAGTTTTAATCTGTATGTTAAGGAATCAAGTCAGAGGTCGCAGGAAGGAAAATTGTTTTCCTCAAATGGGTGGTTAGAAGCTGTGGTCCATTTCCTGATGTTGCGGTGAAAATTGAAACATGTTCCTCTCCAAGTCATTCACCATCCTCAGTTAGAACTATATTGCTGTCCTTTCATTGTTGCTGGTTCATGTTCCTTAAACTCCCTCGTGAACAACACTTTAGGTGTCCCTACAACACAGAGACTGCAACAGTTGAAGAAAGAAGCCCATCACCATCTTCTCCAATGCAACTGGGCATGGATTATAAATACTGCCTCAGACAGTGAAGCCCAATTCCCCTGAATGAAGTTTTAACATTTGAACAGTAGCTTTCATAAACCATTTGGATAATTATTTCAAGAAGCATAAATTATTGGGAAGAAATTGGGAAGTAGCACCAACTGGAATAGCTCTTCAAAACAGTTAGCATATGCTCAATGGCTCCAATTTTTTTAAAGTAATGTGTTATTCTATGATTTTATGGAAGCAAACCTAACACATCAAATATTTCTGACATTTCTGACACGGGCGGCATGGTGGCTCAGTGGTTAGCACTGCTGCCTCACAGCACCAGGGACCCAGATTCGATTCCTGCCACGGGCAACTGGAGTTTGCACATTCTCCCCGTGTCTGCATGGGTTTCCTGCAGGTGCTCTGGTTTCCTCCCACAGTCCAAAGATGTGCAAGTCAGGTGAATTGGCCATGCTAAATTGCCCACAGTGTTAGGTGCATTAGTCAGAGGGAAATGGGTCGGGGTGGGTTACTCTTCGGAGGGTCGGTGTGGACTGTTTGGGCCAAAGGGCCTGTTTCCACACTGTAGGGAATCTAATTTCCAGAAGGCATCATATCAAAGGTCATTGCAGAAAATAAAAGCTCATGGTAGAAAAGGGGGTAGTGTATTGACATTGGTAGAAGATTGGCTGGCTAGCCGGTTATGCATAAATGGTCATTTCAGGTTTTACCAAATGGTGTGCCATTGGGATCAGTGCTGGGTCCTCAACTGTTCACAATTTATTGGGAGAAAATGAGGACTGCAGCTGCTGGAGATCAGAGACAAGAGTGTGGGTGCTGGAAAAGCACAGCAGGTCAGGGAGCATCCGAAAAGCAGGATAATCAACATTTTGAGCATAACATCGAGCTATGCTTGAAACATGAATTCTCCTGCTCCTAGGATGCTGCCTGATTGGTTGTACCTTTCCAGCACCGCACTCTCAACTCTGTTTACAATTTATGCAAACTTTGATAAAGAGACAGAAGATATGGTTGTCTAATTTGCTAATGAGACAAAGATAGCTAGAAAAGTAATCTATCATTAGGGCATAAGGAACTTAGAAAAAGAAATAGAGTAAATAAGTGGACAAAGATGTGGCAAAAGGAGTACAATGCAGGAAAATGTAAAATTGTCAATTTTGTAAGGAAGAATTAAAAAGGAAACACATTATCGAAATTATCAGATATTGCAGAGCTCTGAGATACAAAGGAATCTGGGGGGGTTGGTGCATGGATTGCAAAAAGCTCGTATGCAGGTACAGCAAGTAATTAGGAAAACAAATAAATATTGTCATCTATTGTGAGGGGATTTGAATACTAAAGCAGGGAGGTTATGCACCAGTTTTACAGGGCACTGGTAAAACAAAATACTGCACACAGTACTGGTCACCTTATTTAAGAAAAGATGTAAATACATTAGAAACAATTCAGAGAATGTTTACCAGACTATTGCCTGAAAGGAGGGGTTTGCCTGATGAGGAAAGGTTGATAAGCTAAGTTGTATCTGATGGAGTTTAGAATAGTACAGGGTGACTTGACTGAAACACAGTAGATCCTGAGGGGTCTTGACGGAGTATAAACAGAGAGGAAGTGCTGTGTAATGGGGAAATCTAGAATCTAGGCACTGTTTAAACATCAGGGGTCATCCATTTAAATCAGGGATTAGGAAATTTTTTTCCCTGAAAAGAGGTAGAAGCAGAGTCCTTGAATATATTAAGACAGAAATGAATTGTTTCTTGTTAAACAAGGGAGAAAAAGCAATGAGGGGGTAGGCAGGAATGTGGATTTGACATCACAATCAGACATGATCTTATTGAAAGTTGGAAAAAGCTCAAAGGGCTGAATGACTTAATTCTGCTTCTAATTCAATTGTATGTTTGTATTTACTCAGGAGCTGAGGATTGAAGAGGAATGAATAGCATTTGGTAAGATTTAACAATAGTTATATTTTAACAGGGAATTTTACCATATGGTTAATTGCCAAGAGGTAACTTATCAATTAATGATTCAACTACTTCCATAATGAAAATACTTAATGAATAGTTAAGAAGAATCCAATATAGCAATAGTTGGATAGCTGCAGCCAACTGGGATTTGGAAGGGGAATACTCTATCAAGCAAATCTCTTCCATTTTTTTTTCAGGGTGCCCTAGCTAGAGTGTACAATAAAACGACGTATTAAGTAACAATTTTAACTTGTGGAAAAGTTATTAGCAAAATGCCACATTAAATATTTTAATCAGTGTGATAACAGATAAACGGGACTGGATCAGAATGTAGTTAGAAATAGGAAGGAGAATACTCAGGAGAAATGACCTTTCACTTAATCATTTTTCTGTAATTTCTTCCAGCCTACAATCCTCCAAGATGTCTGTGCTCCACCAATTCTGGCATCTTGTGCATTCACATTTTTTCTCCACTCTACCATTACTAGCCATGCCTTCAGCTGCCAAATTACTAAACTCTGGAATTTCCTCCTTAATTCTCTCTACCTCTCTACCTTTCTCTGCCATCTAAGATGCTCCTTTAAACCATGACCTCTTCACTTCCCTCTTCTTATGTGACCTCTATTTCATTAACACTCCTTAGGGGGAACTTGGGATGTTTTAGTGTGTTAAAAGTACAATGAAATTGCAAATAGCTTACAACTGTGGAGTGTCCAGTGAAATCGCCTGTTGTTTGTAGTCTACACACATCACTTGGATCGGACAGAGAGCTTAAACTATTTCTTGATGGAATTGGAATAGGAATAGTTCTGGAGACAGAGAGTGTAGGATTGGTTTTAAAGTTGTGCAACCAAATGGAAAATATAATTTGACTATGAAGTGTAAAGTATATTGGTGAAAAAAAGTGCTAAGTATAAAAAGAATGAAATTAAATCAGGAAAAGGAGAATTAGAAAGGAACCTGAAATAATAACATTGACACTTCTGGTATCCATATCACATGTTCAAGCATTTAACAATTGAATGCATTTGGGTGAAACAGCCAGAAAGATCCTTGAAAGTGGAATCACATCAGAGGTCGATAGGATAGTGAAGAAGGCATTTGGTATACTTTCCTTTATTGGTCAGAGAATTGAGTATAGAAGTTGGGAGGTCATGTTGTGGCTGTACAGGACATTGATTAGACTACTTTTGGAATATTGTGTGCAATTCTGGTCTCCCTGCTACAGGAAGGATGTTGTGAAACTTGAAAGGGTAAATAGACAAGGTCTTTTCCTTGTGGTGGCAGAGTCCAGAACTACAGGGCATAGATTTAAGGTGAGAGGGAAAGATTTAAAAGGGGCAATATTTTTATGCAGAGGGTGTTGCATGTATGGAATGAGCTGTCAGAGGAAGTGGTGGAGGCTAGTACAATTACAACATTTAAAAGGCATCTGGATGGGTATATGAATAGGAAGGATTTAGAGGGATAATTGGCCAAGTGCTGACAAATGGGACTAGATTTATCTATGATATCTGGTCAGCATGGACAAGTTGGACAGAAGAGTCTTTTTGTGCTGTACAATGCTATGACTCTAAATGTATTGGAGTATTCACATCCTATTCTAAAGCAGTGCACTGCTTTTAATGTTGTCATTGTACTGCAGAAAAATATATATTCAGACCAAGAGGAAAGCGAAAAGAGAAGAAACAAATTTTACTTCAAAAATTATGAGGATAAATTATGAGGAAAGATTTACAATGTCAAGCTCAGTGAATAGTAGGAAGGCAGTATGTTTAAAGCAGTTCAATAACATAGATACGGCACATGTAGAATATTGTTTCAGGGTGGGATGATAGGATCAGAAAGTGGAAGTCTGAATGACGAAGAAACCTAGGAATTAAGGACAATGTTATGAAGTTTCTGTCTCAGCACCTAGCTTGTCGAATGATTCATAATATTTTTTAATTTTCATTGAAAAAAATGCTCAAAGTATTTGAAGATTACATTCTTATACATCTAGGACCAGTAGACTGTTTTTTCCAGTCTTGCATTTTCCTATATAATGATGGTAAATGGCTTCATGTTTTCCCTCTTTTTCATGATATAGCCCAGGTATTAGTTATACATGGGAAATGTAATGCATTTATCTACTGAGGTATTATGGAACCCGCCCATTAGAGTTCTGTTATTTTTAGAGGATATGAAAAGATTTGCAACATTTTTATGCAGAGGGTGTTGCATGTATGGAATGAGCTGCCAGAGGAAGTGGTGGAGGCCAGTTACAACATTTAAAAGGCATCTGGATGGGTTATTTTTAGAGGATATGAAAAGATTTGCATTAAATGCTGAGTATTGAAAACACAATTGTCCCTAAAGCTCCCATTTGGGGTGTGAGTGCCAAAATTGGGAGAGCTATCTCACAGATGAGTCAAGCTACTGCCTGGCATAGTCATACTCATGGAATCATACTGTACAGGTAATGTCCCAGAGACCACTATCACTATCTCTGGATATGTCCTATCCCACCGGCAGAACAGATCCAGCAGAGGTGATGGCATAGTTGCAAAAAGTCAGGAGTGAGTTGACCTGGGAGCCCTCAACATTGACTTCTGGATTCCATGAAATCTCATGGATTCAGGTTAACATGGGCACAGAGCCCTCCTGCTGATTACCACATACTATCCTACCTTGGCTGATGCATCAGTCCTCCATGTTGAACAGCACTTGGAGGAAGTAGCGAGAATGATGAAGGCAAAAAAATATTCCGTGTGGGGCATTTCAGTGTCCAATACCACGCTCCAGGCTCACTGCCTTTATTCCTGATGAAGGGCTTTTGCCCAAAACATCGATTTCGAAGCTCCTTAGATGCTGCCTGAACTGCTGTGCTCTTCCAGCACCACTAATCCAGAATCTGGTTTCCAGCATCTGCAGTCATTGTTTTTACCTCCTTGGCAGCAGCACTACAGATCGAGCTGGTCAGGTCCTAGAGGACATTACCGCTAGGCTGGGTCTGCAGCAGGTGGTGAGGTACCAACAAGAGGGAAAACAGACTTGACTTCATCCTTGCTGAAAATGTGTTGCTGGAAAAGCGCAGCAGGTCAGGCAGCATCCAGGGAACAGGAGAATCGACGTTTCGGGCATAAGCCCTGAAGCCCTGCGCTTTTCCAGCAACACATTTTCAGCTCTGATCTCCAGCATCTGCAGACCTCACTTTCTCCTCCTTGACTTCATTCTTAGCAACTTACTGGCTGCTGATGCATCTGGCCATGTCAGTATCAGTTCGAATGATCACTGCACCGTCTTTGTGGAAACAAAGTCCTCAATTCACATTGAGAATATCCTCCACCATGTTGTGTGGTACTCTCATTGTGCTAAATGGGACTGACTTCAAACAGATCTAGCAATTCAAAACTGGGCATCCATGAGGCACTGTGGGCCATCAAAAGCAACAGAAATGCATTCCAGCACAATCTGGAACTGACCGGCCCAGCATATTCCCCACTCAACCATTACCATCAATCCAAGGGTCAACCCTGGTTCAGTGGAAACTGCAGGAGGGCATGGCAGGAGCAGCACCAGGTATAACTAAAAATGAGGTGTCAACCTGGGGAAGGCACCAACCAGGACCATTCATGTGTCAAACAGCATAAGCAGCAAGTGATAGACAGAACTAAGCGATCCCAAACCCAACAGATCAGATCTAGGCTCCATAGTCCTGCCGCATCCAGTTGTGAATGGTGATGGACAGTTAAACCACTCACTGGAGGAGGAGGAGGAGGAGGAGGCTCCACAAATATCCCCATCCTCAATGATGGCGGAGCCTAGCACATCAGTGCAAAAGAAAAGGCTGAAGCATCACAGCAATCTTCAGCCAGAAGTGTCAAGTGGATGATCCATCTAGCCCACTCTAGTGGTCCCCAGCATCAGAAATACCAGTCTTCAGCCAATTTGATTCACTCCACATGTTATCAAGAAATGGTTGGACACACTGAATGGGCTCTGACTACATTCCAGCAATAGTGATGAAGACTTATGCTTCAGAACATGCCACTCCCCTGGCCAAGCTCTTCCCGTACAGTTACAACTCCTGACAATATGGAAAATTGCCCCGGGGGTATGTCCTATACATAAAATCCAATACACCCAATTCCTGCCCTGTCAATCCTTTCTCAATTATCAGCCAAGTGATGGAAGATGTCTTACTATCTGTTCAGCAATAACTTATTTAGTGACGCCCAGTTTGGGTTTTGCCAGAGCCACTCAGTTCCTGACTTCATTACATACTTAGTTCAAACATGGACAAAAGAGCTGAATTCCAGAGGTGAGGTGAGAGTGACAGACCTTGGCATCAAGGCTGCCTTTGACCAAGTGTGGTATCAAGGAGTGCCAACAAAATTGGAATCATTAGCTATCGGGGAAAAACTCTCCACTGGTTGGATTCATATCTGGCACATTGGAAGATGGTCGTGGTTGTTGCAGCTCAGTCATCTCAGCTCCAGGACACCTCTGCAGGAGTTCCTCAGGGTTGTGCCCTAGACCCAATTTCTTCAGCTGCTTCATCAATGACCTTCACTCTATCATAAGGTCAGGAGTGGAGATGTTCACCAATGATTGTATAATGTTCAGCACCATTCACAATTCCTCAGGTACTGAAGCAGTCCATGTACAAATGCAACAAGATCTGGACAATATCCAGGCTTATACTGACAAGTGGCAAGTAACATTTGTGCCAATCAAATACCAAGCTATGACCTTTTCCATTAAGAGACAAACTAAGCACTGCTCCTTGACATTCAATAGTGTTACCATCACTGAATATTCCTACTCTCAACATCCTGGGGGTTACCATTGACCAGAAACTCAACTGGACTTGCCACATAAGCACAGTTGATACAACAGCAGGTCAGAAGCCAGGAATACTGCGGTGAGTAGCTCACCTTCTGACTCCCCAAAGCCTGTCCATCATCTACAAGGCACAAGTCAGGAGTGTGATGACATACTCCCCACTTGCCTGGATGGGGGCAGCTCCAACAATACTCAAGAAGTTTGGCACCATCCAGGATAAAGCAGCCTGCTTTATTGACACCACATCCACAAGTTTCCACTCCCTCCACTACCAACACTCAGTAGCAGCAGTGTGTACTATCCACAAGATGCACTGCAGAAATTCACCAAAGATGCTCAGACAGCACCTTCCAAACCCATGAACACTTCCATCGAGAAAGACAAGGGCAGCAAATACATGGGAACACCACCACCTTCAAATTCCCCTCCAAGCCACTCATTGTTTGTTTTTATTAAAGTATTGTGTTTCTTCACTATTGCTGGGTCAAAATCCTGGAATTCCCTCCCTAAAGGCATTGTAGGTCAACCCACAGCAAGTGGACTGCAATGGTTCAAGAAGGCAGCTCATTACCACCGACTCAAGGGCAGCTAGGAATGGGCAATAAATGTGAGCCAACCAGCGGTAGAGAGGTCCTCCCTGTAAGTAGGAAAAGGCGGATAGCGGATCCAGCCCTAATGACATGGGAAGCCTGCTAGTGGAACAATGGCAGCCTTCCAAGTGACAGCCTGGATTGTTGGAAGGGGATGGAAAGAGAAAAGCTTGGGTTCCCTGCAGCTCCACTGATATTCCCAAGCTCAGTCCTGCATCTACCTTCTGCAGACTGGGGGCCCTCTGTCAGCCTCTACAGTGACCACCCTTCCTTTTGGGCTACTCAGGTTACTGACCTGTTGACTCTCTGATTGGATAGGAGCTCCTAGATTGTAGGTTTTCCAGGCAACAGCCATGTAAATAACCAGGAAGGCCCACAGGCTGCCCACATGATGCTGACAAGCACTTGCCCTGACACTGAGGCTCAGACGAAATAAATACTATTTCTATGCTATTGGCTGAGCATCCATCCAAACATTCAGAGTTTAGGTTCTGGCGAATGGTCACTGACTAGAAACATGAACTCTGTCTTTGTTTCTTTCTCTACACATGCTGCCAGACCTGCTGGGTATTCCCAGCACTTTCTGTTTTCATTCCAGATTTTCAGCACGAGCAGTAATTTGCTTTTTATGACATTCCATAACTTTGCAGCTTAGGCAAGCAATGAGGTGGAATATTTGTGTCAATTTTTCAAGAACATTGCAGTTCACAGATTGTTATTACTTTGTGATATTGTTGATCTAAAGATTTGCAAACTTTGCTCGAAATGTGAAGGATATGAGGAATGATACTCCTGCCTTCATTTTAAAGAAATAAATCTCTAATAGAATGCAGGCATCGTCAGCATTTTCTGCCCATGCCTAATTGCCTGGAAATGAATTGGTTGTTCAGTCATTCAGAGGGCAGTTAAGACTAAACCACATTGGGTCTGAAGTCACATGTAGGTCAGGACAGCTGATTTCTTTCCCTGAAGAATATTAGTGAACCAAATGTGTATTTAATAACAATTTATTGTCATTAGACTAGCTTTTTTTCAAGTTATAGATGTATTAATTGAATTTCAATTCACCTGCTATAGAATCTCAGTGTCATAGAGCTGTACAGCATAGAAACAGACCCTTTGGTGCCATGAGTTACATTCAAGCCCATGTACCCAGAGCATTACCACAATGCCACTGCCTCACCCTGCATTGCATCAGAAATTCCTCAAGGCACTTTCCTGGACCCAACTATCTTCAACAATTTCATCAGTGATCTTCTCTCCATGATAAGAAAGAAATAAGGATGTTTGCTGATGATTGCATCATCTTCATACATTATCATTCACAATACCTCAGACAGTGTGACACAGTCGACATTGAGGTTTGAGCTGATTAGTGACAAGTAACATTTGCACCACACATGTGCCAGGCTAAGACCATGTTCAACAAGAGAGTCTAACGTCTCCTCCTTGATATCAATCCATTACTGAATACTTCGACATTAATATCCTTTTGGTTGACCCAAACCTCAGCCAGAGCACACATACCTGTTATGTAGCTACAAGAGCAGTTTGAATGCTAAGAAATCTACATTAAAGGATTCAGCTCTTAAATTCCAAATGAACGCCATCTACACGTTCACTGATGACGCCACTGTAGTAAGTTGGATATCAAACAATGATGAGTCAGAATACAGAAATGAGGGAGAGGGCTTGGTGGCATGGTGCAGTGACAACAACCTCTCTCTCAATGTTGGCAAAACAGAAGAACTGATCATTGACTTCAAAAAGAAAGGTGGAAGACATGCCCCGATCTACATCATTGAAACTGAGGTTGAGAGGGTCAAGTTCGTAGGAGTGATGATAACTGACAATCACTCCTGGAATTGCCATGTAGATGCAACTGTCAGGAAGGCACTACATCACCTCTTCTTCCTCAGGTGGCTTAGGAAATTTGGCACGTCTACAAGGACCCTCATTGATTTCTCCAGACGCATCTTTGAGAGCATATTGTCCGGGTGCAAAACAACCTGGTATGGCAACTGCTCTGCCCACGACTATAAGAAACTACAGAAGGTTGTGTGGATAGCCCAGGCCATCATGGAAGCCAACCGTCCATTCATGGATTCTATTTCCATTTATATGGCTTGTTGCTGCCAAAAGGCTATCAATATCATCACCCTGGTAATGAGCTCCTACAATCTCTTCTTTCAGGCAGAAGATACAGAAGCTTGAACATGCACCAACAGGTTCAGGAACAGCTTCTACCCTGCTCTTAGTAGTACAATGAATGGACTCTAGAACTTCAAATAATGCTGATCTTATTCATTTTTATCTTGCCGAGCGCAAGCCCTATGTGTTGTAACCTGTAGACCTCTGTTTTATTTTTCACCCTATAATCTGTACATCCTTGCTTTTTATGATCTACCTGTACTGCTCATAAACAAAGCTTTTCACTATACTTTGGTCCACTTGGCAATAAATAAATCAAATCAAATCAACAATTCAGGAGTGTAATGGAGTACTTCTCAATTATCTGGATGAGTGCAGCTCCAATAACATTCAATAAGCTCAATACCATCCAGGACAAAGCAGATGACTTGATTGGCACTACATCCACTACCTTCACCATTCGTTTCTTCGTCCACTGGTGTACAAAACAAGCAATATTTTTCATGTGCATGCAAGTGCCCCAAGGTCAGCACCTTCTACACCTGTAACTTCCATCACTGAGAAGAATGAGATCAGCAGTAGCATGGAGAAATCTGAGGCCATTCTGGCTTGGAAATATATCACTATTCTGTCATTGGGCTAAAATCTTAGAACTCCCTCTAGCTCAGTGGTTAAGCACTGTTGCTTCACAGCACCAGGGTCCCAGGTTCGATTCCAGCCTCGGGTGACTATCTGTGTGGAGTTTGCACATTTTCCCCATGTCAGTGTGGGTTTGCTGCGGTTTCCTCCCACAGTCCAAAGATGTGCAGGTTAGGTGAATTGGTCATTCTAAATTGCCCATAGTGTTAGGTGCATTAGTCAGAGGGGAGTGGTCCTGGGTGGGTTACTCTTCGGAGGGTCGGTGTGGACTTGTTGGGCCAAACGGTCTGTTTCCACACTGTAGAGGATCTAATCTAATCTAACACCATGATGTGTAGAGCAGAGTTTCAAGGAGGCAGCTCACCATCACCTTCTCAGGTTCACTTACTCTGCACAGCTGTCCCCCACCCCCAGCAAAACACAAACCAACCCAACCACACTCAAATCCTAATTCAGATTGAATTTAGAAAGTCCGTCCTGCCAGATGTTCATAAGAACCTAGGAGAAAGTGAGGACTGCAGATGCTGAAGATCTGGTTTGAGAGTGTGGTGCTGGAAAAGAACAGCAGGTCAGGCAGCATCTGAGGAGCAGGAGAATCGATGTTTTGGGCATAAGATTCCTGATGATGGGCTCATGCCCGAAACTTCGATTCTCCTGCTCCTCGGATGCTGCCTAATCTTCTGTGCTTTTCCAGCACCTTACAAAACAATCTAGCCCAGCAGATTAATTAAATAATTATGGAGAATGTGTTTCAAGCCAATAGCTAGACAAATTAATGTCTAGCACACTAATGCACATTGGCTGGAATTCCAGCAGCCATTTGGAGTTAGCTGGAAAGCAGGAAAGATGGCAAAATGATCTGGGTGTTGTCAGGTCAGACGTCTGACACCTTCCTGGCCTCCACAAATATTACTAAAGCTGAGAACAGTGCTGACCAAGGCTAGTGACCAAGAAGTTCAATTAATAGATGTGTTGCTGGGCATTTTACAACCTCATTTGGAGCTTACAATCCTCGTATTGGCCCCTCCACTCCTCCCCATCATGGTGTGTCCACCAGCTACAAAAAGTAGGCTTCATGGGGGGGGGGGGGGGGGTCCTTCATTTTCAGAAGCTCCACTAGATGGGGATCTGGGCCATGGCTCTGGACACACCCATGGCTTTGACGCCTGTTCTAGTTGGAGCCTGTCTCCCTGTTCCCAGATCATCTCTAACTTTTTTACTGGTCCTTTGAAGGCCCTTTAATATGGATAAACCCCTGATTGGGTTAGCAACTTAGAGATTCACCCAGTTCACCGTTTGTCTTAAGGTGACCTCTTAACTGGCCACTGCTGGCAAAATTGTCAAATCTTCGCACTGTATGCCTGTGTGGGCCCCAGTGCCTTACGATGTTGACATTAACACTCATGGAACATCAGTTAAATTCTGTCAATTATTGAAAATCTCAGATCATTTTAACCTGGAATCCTGCATTGTGAAACTGAAGTGATTGAACTGGCTGCCTGTCTGACTTTAGCACGTGATCCAGACGCTCAGTAACTTTCACTTTTGTAATGTATGGCCATATTAGCTCAACAGATGTGAAAATAATCAATGGGAATATACAGATTCTGGTTTAAGACTGAGGACATCACCGGAGATGTACATTTTAAGATGTCATTTGGAGAACATTTCCGAAAGTGGGGCTGAAAAGATTCTACAGCTGCTGGCAGAGCAGGAAGAAAGGGAAGGGCTAGAATTACAGGAGCAGAAGATTTGTTTTGGAACATATGCCTGTGGAAGATGCAGGCTTAGCAAAGAAATCCACTTGAGGAATTTGTTGGTAGGAGCAATGACCATTGAGTTTAGCACTGTTACAACTATGAGCTTCTATAACATGGTTGTGTTTTGAACTGTCATTTTCAAGGAAATGTTGAATGTCCTGAAGAAGGTTGGGGTGATAATTCTGAAGAAAGATGCATTTGATTTTGCTGTAATGGGAACAAAAGGCAAGTTCAAACCCTCTAGAAGCTCAAGTACCAGTTTTCACACCTCAATACAATAAGGGGCAATGTGTCTTGCTGTACACAAACACTCAGACTCAGTCAGGCAGAATCATAAAAATGTTCAAAAGGAAAGGACAAAAAAGGTCATGATTTTCAGATTGTCAACAAGAGAGTTAGGATTGAGATGAGGAGAAACTTCCTTACTCAGAGAGTTGTTAGGAATTGGAATGCATTGCCTGGGAGATTCCTTAGGCGGTTTCAAAAGAGAGCTGGATATATAGAGTCATAGAGCTGGACAACATGGAAACAGATCCTTCCAACCAACTTGTCCATATCGAACAGACATCCTAAATTAATCTGGTCCCAATTGTCAGCGCTTGGCCCATATTCCAGAAACCCTTCCTATTCAAATACCCATCCAGATGCTTTTTAAATGTTGTAGTTGTACCAACCTCCACCACCTCCTCTGGCAGCTCATTCTATACATGTACCACTCTCTGCATGATAAAGTTACCCCTTAGGTGCCTTCTATATCTTTCCCCTCTCACATTAGTCCTATGCCCTCTAGTTTTGGACTCCTCTACCCCAGAGAAAAGACCTTGCCTATTTACCCTATCCATGCTCTTTATGATTTTATAAATCTCTGTAAGATCACCCCTCAGTCACTGGCACTCCAGAGAAAACAGCCCCAGCCTATTCAGCCTCTCCCTATAGCTCAAATCGTCCAACGCTGGCAACATCCTTGTAAATCTTTTCTGAACCCTTTCAAGTTTCACAACATCCTTCCTAAAGGAGGGGGACCAGAATTACATACAATATTCCAAAAGTGGCCTAACCAATGTCCTGTAGAGCCACAACATGATCTCCTATACTCAATACTCTGACCAATAAAGGCAAGCATACCAAATACCGTCTTCACTATCCAGCCTACGTGCAACTCCATTTTCAAGGAACTATGAACCTGCACTCCAAGCTCTCTTTATTTAGCAACACTCCCTAGGATCTTACTGTTAAGTGTATAAGTATATATTTGAACATGATGAAGTTAGGGGGTTACGAAGATAGGACTGGAGAGTGAAACTAGCTGAGTAGCTCTTTCAGGAGTCAGTACATACATTATGGGTCAAATGGCCTCTTTCTGTGCTGTAAAAGTCTCTGATTCTAAAAGGACCTGAAAAGTACAAAATCTAGTGGCTGCTGTGCCAAGCAAAGGGTGAGGCTTTT
This sequence comes from Chiloscyllium plagiosum, assembly GCF_037043375.1. Taxonomy (NCBI): domain Eukaryota; kingdom Metazoa; phylum Chordata; class Chondrichthyes; order Orectolobiformes; family Hemiscylliidae; genus Chiloscyllium; species Chiloscyllium plagiosum. Next base: position 20,713,040 of record NW_028270149.1, read on the forward strand.
TTTCTGTTAGTCAATGAGCTGCTCACTGGTGGAATCAGACAGAGCATTCCTTACAGCTGAAAGTCAGCGTAATGTTATTCAGGAGATTGAGTGAAGAGACTTTCAAAGGGGACACAAGGAGACTCAGCCACCTGTAGCAGAGATGAGAGGGTCTGCTGCAAGAGCTTGGGATTTTGTCAACAAGGCTGTTGAGATTGTGGCTTTACATAGAAATATGGTATGAGGCTCTCAGTTGTATTAGTTAGTTAACGTGAAAATGCCATTTTTGTTGTTTCCTGTGTTAATTGTCTTCCGAGTAATGTTTGGTTGAAATCAATTTCAACATCAAATTGGGAAATTATATATATTTTTAACAAGTTAATGCTCCACATGGGGATAGTAACAATACTGAGGAAGAGAAAGCTCAGAAACATTGGTGAAGGAGAGAGCATGTGGAAGTGGAATGGACAAAATAGCCTTTGACAAGTTATAATTTGAGAAGATGGAATTTTGGAGGCCACCATGTCAATCATTTGTGCAATTGTGTCCAGGTTTTTCAATGGTGTGGGAGTGAGATTGTTTGAGGTGTGCAATTGATATTGCAGGCAGCTATCGTACAGGTTAGAATGGGAGGCTTGGGAATCAATCCATAATCTAACGAAGCTGGGAATTAAACTGGGAATGGAACAAGTTGACTTAGGTTGTTCTGTGGGTGAGTGAAATGACGTTTCCCCTTTACCAATAAATCACGATCAGATAGCATAATTGTGCTGAAGAAAGCAATTCTACTAAGGGGTTCAATTTCAGTGGCAGAGCTATGGAGGCAGAGGTGTGAAACCTGAACACGTACTCCCAAAAGCTATTGATGGGGATGTTGAATCAAATCTGATTGTTACATTTCCAAATGTACTGTCTTCCGATGAGATGTTAATCTGAGCTTCCAATGATTTGTTTCAGCAGAAAGTAAAGATTCTATGACACAATAAAGACAACAAGGAACTTTTTCACCAGCCTTGCTGACAATTTACTCCACCCACACAACCAAAAAAAAACCCAGTCAACAGGTATTTCAACTCAGTATTATTTTTTGGACATGTCTTTGCATAAAATAGTTGCAATATATACCTTTACTTCAGTGAAATTCTTGAGATGTTGTGAAGTGTTTCTGAGAAATGTCAGGAGGAACTGTGTAAATAATAAAAAGCTTTCTTTCTTTCCTTGTTTCGTAATGCCTTATTAAGATAAAATATCATGTTTCAGTATTACAAATAAAATTCTTATTATTGGCAATATGATATAGTTCAGCCAGTTAGCCTGGCTGGTTAGTTAATGCTGATAGTGCTGAAGCAGTTCTTAGGGCCTGACTTTTCCACTTGCCCCATACAGATGTCATAGAACACAGGACATAGGGAGAAGAATAGACCATTCAGTCCATCAACCTGTTCCAACATTGAATACCATCATGGCTGACTGGACACTCAATGTCTTTTACCCACATCAATCCCATGATCCCTTTTGCCACTGAAAATCAAAAATGCATCAACTGCCACTTTAAATTTTCTCCAAGAATCATGAGTGGTATAGATAAGCTGGTGTCTTTTCCCGAGGCTGGGGATTTCAAGACTAGCGGGCATATTTTTAAGGTGAGTGGAGAAAGAATTTAAAAAGACATGAAGGACAACATTTTTTACACAGAGCCTGCTTTGTATGTGGAATGACTTTCAAAGGAAGTGTTTGATGAAGGTACAATTTCAACATTTAAAAGATATTTGGATAAATACATGAATAAGAAATGTTTAGAAGAATATGGGCCAAGCACAGACAGTTGGGACTAGCTTAGTTTGGGATTATGGTGATTCTATGACTAAGTTTCTTGAGTCCTCTACGGTTAAACATTCCAAACACTTATCACCCTCCAGGTAAAATGATTTATCCTTATCTCAGTCCCAAATAGCAACCCCCTTCTTTTAAATTTGTGCATCCCTGGTTCCAGATTCCCCAGCCATTGGAAACATCTTTACCGTCTATCATCCATCTTTTTACATATGAGCTATGATTAGCAATTCTTGGAATGCTATATAGAGTGGAATTATGATGTGATCGAATTTGGTTTTGTTGCTTGTCTTAATCAATTTTATCACATGCATGAGAATAAAGGGGTAGTAACAGAATGGTAATGTTTTGCTAAACATCTACTGCTGAGACTGTCCATTTATTGAGTATGTCTTTCATTTAGCAGGTTCAGAAAAAATGATCCTTAAATTAACCTTGAAGGGGACATAACGCAATGATAAGTATTCAGAAGTTTATTGTTCAATGCAAGATTTACATGATGTGGCAGGGCTAGTTTGAGTAAAACAAATAGAGAAAACACATTAATCAGTCCTCTATGGATCAGAGGGCATAGTTGGTGAATCACTAGAGATGTGATAGATTCTGTTGACTATCTTGTGACTGGCTACTTTTTAAATCCTGTGTCTTGGGATTCATGACCTTTCCCGCCATCATTAGTCCTTGATCTTAGCAAAATGAACATGATAAGACTGAAAAGCACCTGAAAGAAAATGTCCAGAATGAGGCTGAAGGTCAAGTTGTATCTGAACCGCAAACCTCAAATTTCTGTGTTTAACATGTGACCCTTGAGTCATTGAATGAAGAATGAAAATTAGATGCTGAAGCTTATGTAAGGAAACATAATCATAATGAGTTTAAAGGAACATTCTTTAGAAAATGCACTATGCATGAGGGAATACAAATAGAACTTATGAGGCCCTACACTTAAAAGACTACCTCATGGAGTTGAAAAGTCAGGAATTAAAAAATCATAATAGTTTATGGCCAGAGCAAGAAATTCACTTCATGTTTGCTACTTTCGACATTACATGTAGTTCAGAAAGGAGTTAAACTTATGTAGTAAAGCTTAGAAAATGCTCATCATTGTATTATATAATATACCCATTCATTCTGCATAATATTGCTTAGTGATGAAGTTGAAATACGAATTGGCATTGGAGGCTTTGGATTATGCTTACTGTAGAATATGATTCTGGTATGTGATTGTTCCCTGTTTACAATGTAACTGATAATTCCATGTGGCTAGTGAAGAGAAGTTGGAAAGAACAGGAAACTTTAAGATTCGAATCAATCACCATGAGTCGTGCAAAAAGGATTGATAATGAATCAGCTGCCTACACTAACTGCCTTAAACTAACATAGTAATGGGATTCAAAGAGAAAGCTCAGCACGGAAGGATGAATGGTCAAAATTAGAAGAGACTGCAAGTGAATCAAGAAGGCATAAACATTATAGGCTCATCAAAGCACAAAGGAGTTTGGCAAGGGTGGATAGTACTAATTTTAATGCAAGGTGTCTGATGAACAAAGCAGATGAAATGAGAGCATAAAATAAACCATTGGTGTATGGTGCCATTGCTATCATTGAGACATGGTTGAGAGAAGGGCAATTGGCAACTCACTATTCCAGGATACAGGGTTTTCAGGCAAGACAGGAAAGGAGGTATCATAATTTTGACCAAGGGATCTATGACCGCAGTAAGGAGAGAAGGCTTCTCAAATAAAGCTATTTGAGTAGAACTTAAAAAAGTAAAAAGGAGCAATCACATTGCAAGGAGTACACTCTAGGTCTGTAACAGTTTGAGAGAAACAGAAGAGCAGATACGCAGTCAGATATTTTTGAAATAAAATGAATGTTTTCCTCACTTCAGCTGTCCAGTTAGAGCTCACCATGACATCTCACAAGTGAATAAATCAAGTAAGTGTAAAAGTAATCAGAGATTTTAACTTCCTCAACTGTTACCTGGGGTTTACATAGTGTAAAAGTGTAGAGGGAGCAGAATTGTTAAAATGCATCCAGGACAGTCTTTTAACAGTATATGTGGAAGGCCCTTACAAGAGAGGAGGCAGTTAAAAAATAGTTAAGTTAGTTAGTTAATCCACCTAGCCTGCACATCTCTGGTCCTGGACTTTATTTTATATAATGAAGCTAGGTATGTAGTTGAAGAATCAATGGGGGAGCATTTGCAGACAATGATCATAACTCCATTAGATTCAAGATTGTTATGGAAAAGAGCAAGGATGGGCCTGCAAACAAAGTTCTCAATTGAGTGAAGTCTGATTTTAATAAGATCAGATACGATTTGGCCAGAGTGGACAGGGAACATATACTTTCAGGCAAATCTGTTTCAGAACAATGGGATGCATTCACAAAGGAAATATGGACAGTTTGTGGCCAACATGCTCCATTAAATAAAAAGAGCTTCAGCTATGAAGAGAGGGTGGTATTGCTTTCCTTGGAGCAGAAGAGATTGGGAGGGAACACACTTGAAATGTGTAAAATTAGGAGGGCTATAGATAAGGGAGAGAAGAGGCTTATCCCCTTGATGGAGGGATCAGTGACAAGGGAGCAGAGATTTGATGTCGGGGCAGGTTTAGAAGAGATGTGAAGAAAAACATTTTGACCCAGAGGATGGTGAGAAGCTAGTATTCGTTGCCTGCTGCTGTGATAGAGGCAGAAATGCTCAATACGTTTAAGAAATATTTAGCTATGCACTTGTGATATAAAGGCATTCAAGGCTATGGACCAAGTGCTGGAAAATGGATAGAATAATTAGATGGTTATTTTTTGATTGGCACAGATTCAATGGATTGAAGAGCCTTTTTCTGTCTGGTAGATTTCCATGATTCTATGACACTATTCCTGGCTTACTTAATTGGAACTACAACATGGTTGAACATGTTACAAATTCATGCCAGTCTATACTGGGCTAGAAGCCAGTCTAACATGTCTGACCTGTGGCCGATTTCAATAAACCTGACAAAATCTTAAATTCTGCTTTCTGGGTCTTCACTTGCATGTCTCTTTGACCAGGTTTTTAATCACTTGTTGTAGTATTTCTGGAATTGCCTTGGGGATCTTGCACTGTAATGCCCCAACAAAATGCCATGGAACACTCAATACCTAAATGAATGCAAGTTGCTGTTATACCAACCTTGACCAATTTTCTTCCCCCAACCCGTCACCCATATTTATTGCAGGGTCTCTATAAAGCTGATGAATGTGGCTTTGTCGAAATTGCATTTTCTTTAAATATGTTCCCAGGCTAATTTTAACTTAGGGAGAAGTGGTTTGGTCATTTTATACAGTGACCAGCGAGCTTCGGTGAGTCACTTGGCAAATCAGTGTCTTCAACATTGACATCCCAGGTTGTTGGAAGCTGCCAATCAGATACCAGCAAGTCTGGGTCTTAAATCCACCCGTTATGGCTCACTCCACTCTTCTTGCTTCCAGGAGAGACTGATTGAAAGCTCATTGTCATCTCACTATATCAGTGACAGAACAACAATGGAAAAGAAAAATGCTTTTTAAAACCTGGAACAAATTAAATGATGACTAATTTATTTTGATTTCAAATTCAGACACATAACCATAGACAAATGCCATAGGCATTCTTATTTGTTACCTCTTCAATCTGGATAAACTTCCAATGACATGTATGAGATTGTAATAAGGTCATGATGCCCTTCCAGATATCCTGAAGACCTACAAAATTCTCAGAGAATGTTCAAATTTGGTCAAAATACATAAACTTGCCTGAGTAGTTTCCAGACTCATCATGAAGTCTGCCTCGATTTATTACGTTCTGAAGCCAAAGAAGTTCAAACAACACAGAGTTACTTTGTCATTGTATTGTTGAGCTCACACACCAGTTTTTCAGCTTTTAAATTTGAGATAATGCAATATATTTTGAAAAACTCAATGTATCGTTCCATTTACTAACTCTTCCAAAGTAAACAACAGAATTCACACTAATTTGTTAAATCTCATGAGTGGCTTTTGTCCACTCTTCTTTTACTTACAGTGTGAAAACAGGCCCTTCGGCCCAACAAGTCCACACCGACCTGCCGAATAGGGTTTACCTCATCCTTAGTTCAACAATAAAAAAAATGCTCCTTATGGGAAGAAGGATACCAATGAACGTACCTCAGTGAAGATTGGGTTTTCGATTCTGAGTCATGGTTTGAGTTTTGCACAAGTCACTCAGGACTCTTGCAATGATAGCTAATACAACACGCCTCTAATCTTTCATTACTGGACACTACTATGGTCTGTTTTCAATACTTTTCTGCTATGTAACTGTTCTACAACCATACAGTCATCTTTTAAATGCTCACACACCGTTTTGCATCATCCTTTCCTCCATTATGTAAATCAAACCAATGACTAATTGTCACAAACCCAAATAGAAATTGCTGGAAAAGATCAGCAGGTCTGGCAGCATCTGTGAAGACAAATCAGAGTTAATGTTTCCCAGTTCTGAGGAAGGGTTACTCCACTCGAAATCTTAACTCCGACTTCTCTTCACAGATGCTGCCAGACCGGCTGAGCTTTTCCAGCAATTTCTGTTTTTGTTTGTGATTCATAACATCGGCAGTCGTTTCAGCTTTCACTAATAATCACATTTAGTTATCAATATGTAAAGTCATTATTTCATTTAGAATTTAGTTTTTATTGGGGAAGGGAGCAATAGTTGCCGAGGAATAAGTTGTAACTTGTATGATTTGGAGGAGCTGGCGTTGCTCCCTCACCACCAGGCGCCTGGAGGAAGAACACCTCATCTTCCGCCTCGGAACACTTCAACCCCAGGGCATCAATGTGGACTTCAACAGCTTCCTCATTTCCCCTTCCCCCACCTCATCCTAGTTTCAAACTTCCAGCCCGCACTGTCCCCTTGACCTGTCCGGACTTGTCCGACCTGCCTAGCTCCTTTTCCACCTATCCACTCCACCCTCTCCTCCCTGACCTATCACCTTCATCTCCTCCCCCACTCACCTATTGTACTCTATGCTACTTTCTCCCCACCCCCACCCTCCCCTAGCTTATCTCTCCACGCTTCAGGCTCTCTCCCTTTATTCCTGATGAAGGGCTTTTGCCCGAAATGTCGATTTTGCTGCTCGTCGGATGCTGCCTGAACTGCTGTGCTCTTCCAGCACCACTAATCCAGAATCTGGTTTCCAGCATCTGCAGTCATTGTTTTTACCTCGTTGGACTGGGGTGGACAAAGTTAAACAATCACATAACACTAGGTTATAGTCCAACAGGTTTATTTGATAGCACTAGCTTTCAGAATGCTGATCTTTCATCAGGTAGTTGTGGAGCAAAAGACAATAAGACACAGAATTTATCGCGAAAGATACAGTGTCATGCAACTGAAATGATATATTGAATAAACCCAGATTGTTGTTTAGTCTTTCACCTTTTAAAATGGGTTGCAGGTTTTGTTTCATTAAGATATTAATATCAGAACTTCTTTTAAGTCACACTCTCGAGATAACTTAAGGTTTTATACAAAATGGTGACATCTTAGTTCAGACAATGCATTAAAGTTGTGAGGTTAGAGTTTACCTGTATCCCATTCTTGAGTCAGACTGGTTCTATTTCCAATGTAGAATTTACAAAATATTACATGGATTGATTGCCTGCAGATTGTGCAATTTTTGAGCAAAATAGAATGTATCTGCAAATATAATTCTGCAAACACAAATTCAACCCATAGACTCATTTGTGTGCGTGCGTGTGTGCATGAGAGAGAGAGAATGAATATGTGCATGTGAGTGTGTGAGTGCACATGAGAGAATGTGTGCTTGAGAGTGTGAAAGCTTGGTAAAGTTTGTGTGTGATGGATTATAAACCTGTGAGAGGGTGTGTGCGTGAGTGTGAGTATGAGTGTGGGGGTGTGTATGTGTGTATGAGAGACAGTGTGTGTATGAGAGAGGGTCTGCATGAGCATGTGAGTATGTAAGAGTGTGGTGTATGTGTGCTTGTGTGTGGGTATGAGAGAGTATACAGTGTAGTTGGGTCACCTGTAGTGTGACATGAACCCAAGGTCCTGTTTGAGGCCATCCCCATGGGTACTGAACTTGGTTATCAGCCTCTGCTCGTTCAATTTGTGTTGTTGTCTGTCCCAAAGTCCACCTTGGAGGATGGTCACCCAAAGATCTGAGACCAAATGTCCCTGACTGCTGAAGTGTTCCCCAACTGGGAGGGTGCACTCCTGTCTGGTGATTGTTATGTGGTGTCCATTTATCTATTGTCATAGTGTCTACTTAGTCATGACAATGTGCCATGCCTTGGGGCATGCTTGCCTGCAATGTATGAGATAGACAACTTTGGCTGAGTCACATGATTACTTGCCGCATACATGGTGTCCCCACATATAATGGTGGTATCTGTATTGACTCTCTGACATGTATTGCAGTGGTTGCCATGACAGGGTTGTACAGTATTGTGATCGAGGAATGCCCTGAGGCATGGTATATTGGTGAGACCAAGCAGACGCTGCGACAATGGATAAATGGACACCGCGCAACAATCACCAGACAGGGGTGTACCCTCCAAGTCAGGGAACACTTCAGTGGTCAGGACATTCAGATTTGGATCTTCGGATGACCATCCTCCAAGGTGGACTTTGGGATAGACAACAACGCAAAGTGGCTGAGCAGAGGCTGATAGCCAAGTTTGGTACTCATGAGGATGGCCTCAACTTGGACTTTGAGTTCATGTCACACTACAGATGACCCCACTGCACTATACACTCTCCCACACCCACACACAAGCACACATACACCCACATTCTTACATACTCACACACTCATGCAGACCCTCTCTCATACACACACTGTCTCTCGTATATACACACACATATACCTCCCACACTCATACCCACGCACACACCCTCTCACAGGCTTATACTCCATCACACTCAGACTCAAACTTTACCAAGCTTGCACACACGCAAGCACACGCTCTCTCATGTGCACTCACACTCATACACTCACTCTCTCTCATGCATGCACATATAAGTCTATGGGGTGAATTTATATTTGCAGATGCACTCTATTTTGCTCAGAAAATGCACAATCTACAGGCTGTCAGCATGGACAGTTAATCCATGTATATATTTTGTAAATTCTACTTTGAAAATAGAACCAGTCTGACTCAAGATTGGGATACAGACAAACCCTAACCTCACTCTTTTAACGCATTGTCTTAACTGAGATGTCACTTTTTTTATATAAAACCTTGTTATCTCGAGAGCGAAACTTAAAAGAAGTTCTGGTATTTACATCTTAATGAAACAAAACCTGCAACCCATTCTAAAAGGTGAAAGACTTAACAACAATCTAGGTTTATTCAATATATCCAGCATCTGCAGTCCTCACTTTCTCCTTGTTCAATATATCATTTCAGTTGCATGACACTGTAATCATTTGTTATAACTGTTGCGTCTTACGATCTTATGCTCCATAACCACCTGATGAAGGAGCAGTACTCTGAAAGCTAGTACTTCCAAATAAACCTGTTGGACTATAACCTGGTATTGTGTGATTTTTAACTTTGAAACTTATAGAAAGCTGGTTAAAAACAAAGTTTTGGCTGTTGTGTATTTTCAAAAGTTAATTATTTTATTGTGAAATTTCCTGTTTGCACCACTACCTGTGGGTGTATGAACAAATCCATGATCAGATGACATTTATGGAAGTGTAACTTCTGTACAGATGACTCAGTGAAACTGAGGGGCAAAGCATTCACTTTCCTCAAGTCAAAACTGGCTAGTGCAAACTGGAATAATATTCATCGATTTGACCAACTGAAGCACAGTTTACTTTGGCGGGCGTGACTAACAGCACAAATTTACAGTGGAGTTAGATCTTTTGGACAAGTCCCAAAGCAATAACATTTCAATTGTACACTATGTTCTACTATACTTGGCTTTGTGGTGTTTTATTCTGGCAACAGCTAATTTGGGTTATTTATATAGTATTTGAAATTAAGCATTCAGTTAAGCAAGGTCATGCCTGGGTAGAGAGTAAACATGTTCCGGATGGAGGTCACCAAAGCAAAAACAGCAAGACTGGATAGATCAAGGAAAGAGCCTAAAGTTCATGTCACGCTAAGTATGTGCGTAAATCTGCATATTACCACCACAGACACCAACTTTATCCAAGGTTTCAAAACTCAGCAAAGCAAAGACAGTTCTCTTCAGCAGAATGATAGGGGCTCATGACAACAGTTTGGTTGCTGAAATCTGTGATAAATCAGAAGCCTTTGACCTGACAAGCAATATTTATGACTCTCTACAAAGCCATAACACACCAACAACATGCCTCTCCCACAGAATTCATTGCCTTTGTTGATGTATTCACATAAAGTGGAATAACACTTTGCCACTCAAGCAGATCAGACAGAGCTCTGGGTTTTCTGCGAAACTCAGACTGACATTCCTCAAGCACAGGTACATGGGAGGTGCAATCATTTGCAGTGCAGACTCACAGAAATAATATGATTTTTGAAAGAATTGTGATTCTCAATGTGTACAGCTTAAGTACATAAAGAGCATGAAATATGCTGTAAGTGGAGTAGGCGATGCTAAGGTGCTGGCTTTGTGACCACTACATATGCTTGTTCTTGAGGAGTAATTCATTGAAGCAGAGCAGCAGATGCTGAAGTTCTGACTTGCTGAAACAGAGCTTACATAGCTTTTAATACTTGTCATGAGGGATTACTTTAATATGCAAAAGTGGAAATGAAGGGAGAGAATTGTATCAGTCCTGAGCATGGGGGAGTGGTCTGTCTCTTTTCTCAGTCATCATGATGTCCACCACCGTTTGCTCATATCTTTTGAGAGATTAAAGTGAAGGAATCCGCCTCCAATCTAATATGCCTATTCCTGTTCTTCACTGCCTTGGAGCATTAAGCTGTTGGAAGTTTATGAAGTATATAAACTAATCAGAACTGGTTGGCCATCCTGCATTAATTTTAATAGATGAATGAATATGGTGCATACTAGTTGTATACTTAGATTATCTATGGGATTGGATTATCAACATAACTGCTCACATAATAATAATAAATTGTGTGCTTCCGTTACATGGGAACGTGCTTGAGAAGATCATTAGAAGCTGTTTGTGATCAGACCCAGGGCAGAGGCTTATTCGAAGTATGAGGATCGTTAAGGAGCAGAAGGCTTAGGTCTTGCTAGTTTCCTGTCACTATGCTCACCCCAGAGTGGAGGAGGGGCTGTCAAAATGCTCACACTTTCAGGAATAATTAAGGTACTAAAAAGCAATTAAGGTAATTAAAAGGCTTGTTAAGTGCTCATCGAGGGACATGTTGAGATTTTTGTGGAGGCACATGTTAGGTCTGGGATGGACCAGGTATATGGAAGCGAATACATTGTAGGGAGCCAATCAGGCTGCTTCAATGTATAATTTCACCCCGAAAATGGGGAATCGCTCAGAGGAGTCTCGAAGTGTCATGGGGATGTCAGGTCAGCACAAGTTGCACAGAGGATGTCGATCAGGTTGCAGATAGCACAGGGTTTCACCGCTATCTTGACATCATGAGGCTGTAGAGTTAAAGCCAAAGCTCCCAAGCATGTTTGAGAGGCTCGTTCGGCAAGGAAAACAACAGTTTGCATTGGACAAACAGTTCAACTCTTACACCTTATTACCAATGAAGGATGCAAATCTGCCCAGGGATTTCACTGTTACTGGTCACAGACCTTTGTTCTCCTTCATCACTTCATTCCTCTTCTCATGCACCACCTTTAATGAATGGAGATTCACATGTCTGCCTTCATGTTTTACTATTCGTTTGGTGCTCCAAATATCAGAGAGTATTCAGTTACAGATGACAAAGTCACCCACTCAGTGTTCTGACAAAGAGATGACTTGAATGTTTAGCCACTTCTATGTGGAGCAGCCCTTGTCCCCTCCATGATCTGGAGGCATCCTGCTTGCTTGCCTCTTCTGACAGCTAAAACGCACATGGTTTTTGTCCACTTCACTTCCAGGGACTGCTGCTGGAACTCACTGGCATCTCCTCAAAACAATTCTGTGCCACTTGTGTCACTGACTGCTCAAAGTTAAAAAGTGAGACATGCGTTCTGGGCATGTCAGTACATAGTTTCTGCAAGTACTTCTAGTCACATTTGACTGTCCATGATATTGGCCTTTCCCAATGAGGAGATGTTCATGTGTTCAAAGCCTTGAACTGCAGTGGCTCCCCCATTTTCAATTTCATAGCCGTGCATTGCCTCATGGAACTCCAATTATTGGGGACGCATCTTTGCTCTTGGTCTAAGTGAAGCCTCCTTTCCTGAGACTCCTGAAATCCCACATGTGTACCCAACGAGGTGCTGGCAGTTTCTATTCTCCATTCTCTAAGGAGAATTGTCCATAGCCACCCTTGGCTCTTTCACCCCCTCCTACAGAATGAAGCCTCAGTCAGTGCCATCTTATCAATCTGTCAGGATCCAGCAAAATGACCATAATCTGTGCTGGTTGTTGGTGCCCTTACAGCTGTGACAATGATTACTGTTAGATTTGCTCTGATAGCACTGGGTCCAGAAATTAATCCCTGTTTCTGAACAACAGAACCTGTGGGAGGCACAAGAAGAGATTATAAGAATGCACCTTTGATAGCATAAGCCTCTTGTAGTTATGCTTTTAGAGGTTTGGAAGCAACAGAACTCAACTGTTGTACACATTATCTCCCCCAATCACACCTAACTCACACTCCTGATTTGCTGGTGCTCAGGGACCCCGGTGATGATTAGTGTTTCCACGTCTATATTGGTGATAATGCTCTTCCAATCCCCCATGTGTTATACAAATAAATCTCTTTAAAATGGCAGTCTCAGGAATATCTGTAGTAGTAGATCAGTCCCACTCTCTCTCTGTGATTTTCACTTTTGTGACACACCCATAGCCTCTCATTGGTCCCCAATCTGTTCTTCAGCCAATCAGCAAGTCTGTCCCTGTGAAAACTGGGGACCTGTGACAGCTTCCCTCAGGGATGGAACTGGGATCTGGAAACAGACCAGTTATTCATTTCGCAGCACTAGAAGATAGACGCATAGCCTGGATCATTTGCTTGTCTGATTATTGCAATGTAGTGTTTGATAATCTTGCCTCACTACAATTTGTGACTCTACTCAGCATGTCCTGAATGGAATGCACTGCCAGCGATGGTAGTAGAGTCAGATATATTACAGACATTTAAGCAACTCTTGGATAGGCATATGGAAGATAGTACTATGAAGGGTAAGTAGGTTAGTTTGACCTTTGAGTAAGATAAAAGGTTGGACAACATCGAGGGTCGAAGGGCCTGCACTATACTGTACTGTTCTATGTTCTGTTTTATGTTCTATTGGTCAAGTCCCTATCAGTTGGAATTTGTACCCACTCTGACAGGCCCCCTGCTACTGAGAGCACTTTTCTACTGAGAAAATGATGCTCTTAACAGTAAAGAGGGTGAAGCTTCATTATTCTTTTTTTTAAAGACAATCATTAAACATGTGTGTGAAAATCATGTCTATAATGCTCAGTTCCTTTCTGTCTCTCAAGCCCTCTTGAAACTTTCTGAATTATTTTTTATTGTTGTTGCAAGCAGCTTAATTTTCAAAATTTAGATTTAGATTTTATTGACATGCGTACTCCAGTACAGAAGTACAGGACTACAGTGAAAAATGTACTATGTCACCGAACACAGCACCATCTGAGGTACAAAGGTACTTAGGTACAAAGTAGTAAAGAGGAGAAACAAAGTTAAAATATTAAGTATTACAGACCATTCTAGTAAAAGTAAAAAAGTAAAGAAATAAAGTAATAGTTAACATTAAAGTTCTAATGTAACGTAGAAAGGTAAAGAAATAATGTTGAAACGTTCAACAGTCTTTCTCAATTGCCCTAATTTCCTCAGCTTAGCTCACTTCTGAAACCTTCTCATGCAGGGCTTGCTCATAGGCTCCGATCGCTGGGTGTGTGCTGGGCCCCGCTCCTACCACCAACCACCTCCAGCTGCCTTCCGCGATCTCAGCGCCTTGGGCTTTGCAACAGTTAATCCACTTTTGGTGCTTCATTAGCTGTGAAATGGTTTGTGGTTGCAAAAGGTGCTGTAGAAATGCAACTTTTTCCTTCTTTGAATACAGCACGATCAAACTTTAAGTGAAAGGTTGACTTACTCCTTGTTTGTGGAGTTTTAGACTTGTCTGCACTATTTTCTTATTGTGCATTCTTAGATTAGGTTTCTGTAAGAAAGCCACAACTCTTAGGATCAGAAATCTATGCCTTGCAGATTCCTGGAACGTTATCTCACTGGTGTAAATGTAGCAGAGCTAAAATCAGAGGAGACAAGCCCTGTCTGAAAATCCAGGCACAGCTCAGCGAAGTAATGACAAGAGTGGAAATCTTGCCAAAATGGGAACCTGATGATTCAAGGGAAGCCCAGAAAATGCTGGGAAGGCAGGGAGCTAGTGTGTAATTTCCTTATTTAAATGGGTTTCAGACAAATCAAAAACTGATCAGAGCCTTGCTCGTAGGAATAAAATGGTTGGGGGTTAAACCGGAGCAAATAAAATGCTTTCAAAGACGTGAGAAGAGTGGAATGCCATTGTTGGAAAACCAGAGATAAGGCCAGCACAGGACAGCAGCATGGGCTACATACAAGGAGGCATTAGACAATGAAAATGCTTGATGGCCTCATAAAATCACAAAGAGTTTGGATAGAGTAAATAAAGAGAAGCTGTTTCCGGCAGTTAAAGCGCAGCAAGATTGCATATTTAAAACAGTTGGCAAAAGAACCAGAATTAGGGAGAAAGTTATTTATGCAATAATTTTTAGGATTTGGAATGTACTGGGTGAGATGATGGAAGAAACAGATTTAATTTTAATATATTTGAAAGGGAATTGGACAACACCAAAGGAGAAAAAAAACATTACAGGGATCTATAGAAAGTGCGGAGGAGTGGGACTGCTTGTTAGCTCTGAGCATGAGTGGGTCAGAATTGACGGGCCAAGTGGAGTCCTTCAGTGCTGCCTCATTCTATAGTACTTACAGAGATGCATATGGATCTTCCTTAACCTCAGTCCTCAATCACTGCCATTTATGATATCACTTGGCATCCTTGCCCTCTGAACCGAATTCCTTGGCAGCACTAATAGTATGGACTTGATATTCTGTGAGGCATGCTGGAGTAATGTTGATAACTGAAGTCTTTATCCCTTACACCTATCAATATTACCATCCAGTCTATGAATCCTGATTGCTTATGACTGCAGAAGTTAGAGACTCTGGCCATTAATTAACAGCAAGCATTCCCTTTGCAGGAGAAGACATCACGCGATACCAGGAATGCGAAGCTACTGGAGAAGGACATGCCAAAATTGCAGCATTTGACACAACATGAGGAGGAAGCCAAGACTATAATTAACTTCAAACATAGACTGTCAGCTGGAGATGAAGATGTGCTTCTCTCTGTTTATTGAGAGCAGACACCCTTTCTTTTTTTAATGTTGCTATATGTTCTTCAATTGCTTGACCAGTTGCCACTTTCTGCATAAGAAATCCACAGGGTGTCTGATTAAGACAAAATGCTCCTCAAACAACGCCAAAGTTAATGGTTGTTCTGAAGTAGATCAGACTATTTGAACATGATTCTCCATTCAGTAAGATGCCCCAACCTCCACCTTCCTATCATCTTCATTCTCATTTCCCTGAGCATTCAAACATCTATCTTTATCACATTGGGAATTCATCCAGATGCAGAGGGTCACAGATATCATGAATATGGGTCATAACTCTGGATCATCTGTGAACATATCAAACTTTAATTCCTGCATGTGTATGTTTTCAACGAGAGAGGACTGATACAATCCAAATAATGGTGGATGTAAATCCAATGGCTATCTCAAGAGAATAAAACTAAAATGTCACACGTGACAATTGTGAAGGAAGCTTCAAAGGGATTGACATTGAAGTAGAAATTCACCACAAACTGAACTGCAATCTCCTGGAAATTATCTCAGACTGTGGATAGTATGGGAGAAACGTCAGTAGCCTGGGTGTAAGACATGTTTGTGTCTTACTTTTTTCAAGAATATATGAGAATGGGGTTAGAGTCCATTCCAACCCTGTGCTGTGTGTGTTAGTAGAAGAAGGTGTGCTCAGAAGCTGAAATGCTCATTTTAATGAGCCTATGTTCACATGCTAATGTGCTGTGAAGGTCGCAGTTGAAGAACAATGCACCAATCACACCTGAGTTGCAGATAAATAACAAACCCACTCCGAGTGGTAAAAGCCAGCAGGCAAGTCAAAAGGAACAGGACTAAAGATGAATTTATTCACTAAGCCAAACACTGTCAAGAAAAACCAGGACAAAAGAATTTCAATCAACCTCAATACACTTAATGGTAAGGTCCTAGGGAATGTTGCTGAACAAAGAGACCTTGGAGTGCAGGTTCATAGCTCCTTGAAAGTGGAGTCGCAGGTAGATAGGATAGTGAAGAAGGTGTTTGGTATGCTTTCCTTTATTGGTCAGAGTATTGAGTACAGGAGTTGGGAGGTCATGTTGCGGCTGTACAGGACATTGGTTAGGCCACTGTTGGAATATTGCATGCAATTCTGGTCTCCTTCCTATCGGAAAGATGTTATGAAACTTGAAAGGGTTCAGAAAAGATTTACAAGGATGTTGCCAGGGTTGGAGGATTTGAGCTATAGGGAGAGGATGAATAGGCTAGGGCTGTTTTCACAGTCGGAGGCTGAGGGGTGACCTTATCGAGGTTTATAAAATCATGAGGGGCATGGATGGGATAAATAGAGAAAAGTCTTAGCTCTGGGGTTGGGGAGTCCAGAACTAGAGGGCATTGGTTTAGGATGAGAGGGGAAAGATATAAGAGACCTAAGGGGCAGCTTTTTCACGCAGAGGGTGGTATGTGTATGGAATGAGCTGCCAGAGGAAGTGGTGGAGGCTGATACAATTGCAACATTTAAAAGTCATCTGGATGGGTATATGAATAAGAAGGGTTTGGAGGGATATGGGCCGGGTGCTAGCAGGTGGGACCAAATTGGGTTGGGATATCTGGTTGGCATGGATGAGTTGGACCGAAGGGTCTGTTTCTGTGCTGTACATCTCTATGACTCTATGACTCCATGAACCTGCAAAGCCAAGAAACTCAGGATTCACAGCTCAACGATCAATATTTCATTATCTACACCTCACTCGTGGCCCAGAGACTGACCATCATATCTTTTGACTTTTATCTTTTTTTGGACTGAATTCTCATTTTGAATTTGGCTGTAAGTATGCTGAATTATTATTCTTTTCTTGTGATTAGTAACTAACAAACTCATGCTTTTGTTAACTCAAAACAGCCTGGTTAAATTGGCACCTGGTATTCACAAGAGAGGGGAATCCTCTGTAAATTAATCTTTCTGCAGTCAATCAAGGGGAGTCAGATCACCATCTTCACCTGGGAATTTGATAGTTTGGGATATTGGTGTGGGACTGTATTACTGTACCTTGGGGAACCTTGTCTGGGGTCTGCTTGTAACACTGAACAAAAAGACTTTGCAGTCTCCTCTACATCTGACAACCATCACCCCTTGACCCACACTCTCGCATTCAGCAGCTCAGAAACTCTCACTTGAGGAGGCACAATCAAACACAAGAGAAGATTTTTTTCAGTATCAGAAATAAAGGAGTTTCAAGGTATGGCCACAAAGCTCCTACAAGAGATCTTAGTGAGCAATGTCTTTTAATGAACGGCTCTTTCCTCTTACAAATGGAGAAGGGCAGACATTACCCTTTTGATTCTACTGCACCAGGGGCCAATAGGAAGACAGAAGTCACAGAATTTAGAACAGAAGGTGTCTTTTTCTTTTCACTGTTAGCTGTACTTGGCTGCTGATGTGATCTCTATTCCTGACAAGGACATCAGGGCAAAAGTGGAAGAAATCTCAAAACAGCTAAATTGTACCATGGCAAGTGAAGATACACAAGGGAATCAAGCCTGAAAGTTGAAAATTAGGTTCCCATTAAACTCATCAAATTACGAGCATGAAGGAAATCATCTCTGTCAGGACCAAAGGAAATCAAGTGGTTGCTCAGTACCAATGCTTATCTGAATGGATAAATATGCAAAGTGATAGTGAGCAGATTGGGATACTTTGAAGTCAGTGACTCTAAGAATACATTTCCTTTCCCATTGAGAGACCATGATATTCATCATCTGTCTCATCAAGCTGATCAAATTGGACCACAACCTTATATTCATAGATCTTAGTAATATCACTAACAATGCTCGTATACAACAAAGACAACAAATCACAGGCACAGGCACTGGCCCTTCAGCCCATCAAGACTGCACTGACCCCGATGCCTTTCTCAACTAAAAGCCTTTTTCCTCTACACTGCCCATAACCCTCTATTCCCTGCTCATTCATAGATCTGTCAAGATGTCTCTTAAACGTTGCTATTGTATCAGCCTCTACCACCTCCCTGGCAGCGCATTCCAGGCATTTACCACCTTGTGTGTAAAACCTGCCTCTCACAGGTTTTAAGCTTACACCTATAAGCACAGTGGCTCAGTGGTTAGCTCTGCTGCCTCGCAGCACCAGGGTCCCAGATTCGATTCCAGCCTCGGGCAACTGTCTGCATGGAATTTGCACATTCTCCCTGTGTCTGCGTGGGTTTCCTCCCACAATCCAAAGATATGCCGGCTAGGTGAATTGGCCATGCTAAATTGCCCATAGTGATAGATGCATGAGTAGGGGAATGGGTCTGGGTGGGTTACTCTTTGGAGGGTCAGTGTGGACTTGTTGGGCCAAAGGGCCTGTTTCTGTACTGTAGGGAATCTAATCTTAAACCTATGTCTCCTGCTAATTGACATTTCTCCCCTGGGAAAAAGACTCTGACTATCCATTCTATCCACATCTCTCATAATTTTGTAAATCTCTATCAGGTTGCTCCTCATGCCTTCGACGTTCAAGTGAAAACAAACAAAATTTATCCAATCTCTCATCCTAGCTAATACCTTCCAAACCAGGCAACATCCTGGTAAACCGTTTCTGTACCCTCTCCCATGTCTCCACATCCTTCTGGTAGTGTGGTGGCCAGAACTGAACACAACATGCAAAATATGGTCTAACTAGAGTTCAATGCCATTGTAATGTGATTTGCCAATTTTTGTACTCTATGCCCTGACCAATGAAGACAAGAATGCCATATGCCTCCTTGACTATCTTATTTACATGTATTGCCATTTTCATAGGAATGAAACAAAGGAACATCGGAAATTAGAATGGGAGAAGGCACATCAGTCCTTTGGGCGCACTCCATTATTTAACATGATGATGGTTGATTTTATCCTGGTCTCATTCCACTCTCCTGCCTGCTCCCCATGGCCCTTTATCCCACTTTTAATTAGAAAGATATCTATTTAATTCTTGAATCTCTTGATTAACTCTGCATCCACTGCAATCTGGGATTCACAACTCTCTGAGAGAAATAGTTTAGTCTCATCTCAGCTTTGAACGTATCTCCTCTCATTCTCTATCTGTGCCTTCTTGTTCAAGACTGTGTCAAAGGGGGATCATTGTTTAAGATCTGCCCTATCAATCCCCTTCAGCATTTTATAGACCTCAATCAGATCCCTACTTATTCTTCTGAACTCCAGTGAGTACAAGCGCCTCATACGACAGTCCTTTCATCCTGGGAATCAATCTGGTGAACCTCTTCTGAACTGCCATCACATCCTTCCTCAATTAAGGAGATGAAAACTGGACACAATATTGCAGGCGTAGTCTCACCAATGCTTTATATAATTGTAACAACACTTCTTTACTTTTATAATCCAGTCCTTTTGCAATGAATGCCTGGATTCCATTTGCCTTTCTTATTACATGTTCCGATTGTTTACCCACTA